>NC_056750.1:408121927-408131927 GCF_019279795.1 Protopterus annectens | reverse complement strand
GGGTCCCCCACTTCAGGGTTAGAAGGCTGAAGGTGCTGGGGTCTAATTACCACTCGTGTGGGTCTAGCAGATTTCTACTTAAGTCTGCCAGAGAGTTTTGTTTGCCTGGCAGGAATTGAGCTTGCAGATGAATCTGCATGTGCAAGGCCGTGTTCGACAGGGCCATGGCTAGTCTGCAGAGTGGGTTCGCCCCTGCTTGTTGATGTACCACATAACTGTAATGTTGTCTGTTTTTACTATCAGGGGTCCTGGTGAGAGTAGGGATTTGAAAGCTGTCAGAGTGTGCTGAACAGCTAGCATCTCTTTTTGGGTGATGTGCAGATGAATTTAACTTGGGCTCCAATGGCCCTGAATATGCTTGTCATCCAGGTGTGCCCCCCCCCCCAGGCATAGTCTGATGGGTCTGTGGTTAGGGTCTGGGCTGCATGGGGTTGAGTAAAGGGAAGTCCTTTGTTGTGGTTGCATGCTGCTGCCCACAAAAGAAACTCTGTCCTTAGACAAGGTATGATAGGTATGACTGTTTCCAGATCCTGAGAATGTTGGCACCAAAGACTTTTAAGTAGGACTGAAGTTTCCTCATATGCAGTCTGGCATATGGAATTAATAGGATGCAAGAGGCCGTGAACCCTAGGGCATGCAGGATTTTCCTTGCGGACAGCTGGGTTCTGGTGGCCATTTGAGTGAAGTAGCCTGTCAGATAAGCTTGTTTTTCTAGAGTAAGGAATGCCATCTGGGATGCTGTGTCTAAGCTTGCTCCCAGGAATACAACCATTTGATTGGGGACTAGTTTCAATTTCTTTTCGTTGACAGTGCACCCCAGGGAGGTTAGAAGGTTCTTTACAAAATATCAGGTGCTACAACAGCTTTTCCTGACTGTCTGCCTGAATCAGGCAATCGCCCAAGTACGGGTAAATATGAATCTTTCTCTGTCTGCAATAGGCAATGTCTGGAGCCAGGTATTTTGTGAAGACTCTGGGAGCAGTGGATAAGCCACAGGGAACTGCAGAGAACTGATCATGCAGAAATCCTGCCCTGAAACTTAGGCATCTTCTGCATGAGTCCCCGATATGGATAGGCTTCTTTTAGGGCTAGGGTGGCTAACAAGGCATCTTTGCACAGCATAGGAAGAAGTTGCTGAAGGGTGAGCATTTTGAATTTTGGTATGACCAGAAAGGTGTTTAGAATGGAAAGATCTAGGACTGGGTGCCAAGTGCTCTCTTTTCTGGGTACCAGAAAAAGTCTGAAATAAAACCCTTGACCTATTTGTTCTGCAGGAACAGGCTGAATTGCCCTTTTGGAGAGCAGGGATTGAACTTGGTTTTGTCTCTCTGCCCACTAGTTTGGAGGAAGGTCTGGGAACCCTTTTGTGGTTGGCAGTGATTGGAAGTAAAATTTGTACACCTGGGATACAATGTTGAGGACCCATCGGTCTCTGGTGATGGAGGTCCAGTTTTTTTTCATGATGGGCAAGTTTTCCTCCTAGGGGCACGAGCAATTGGGCAGAGATGAGGAGGGGAGTTGAGAAGTCATTGTGAATTCTTTCTGAAAGGGGGTGGCTTAGCAATCCCGGTTTTAGATGTGGAGGCACTCCATTGCTTAGAACTCTGCATACCCTGAGATGGTAATCTGGGGGGGGGGGGTCTGTTTCCCCTGGATCTACTTTGAGATGGCCTTGAGGAGCTGGAAAGGCCCAATGTTTCAAGGGGCAATGCCTACTGAATCTTGGAGGCTGCATATGCAAAAAATCTTTGACTGTCTGCATAGACTTAGCTTTTTCTCCCATCTTTTTTAGAACCTCTTCTGCTTTGGTGCCAAACGTTGTCCTTGTTCAAAGGAGCGTCTAGTAATTTTGATTTGACATGGTCTGGCAAGGTCTGTTCCTTAAGCCAAGCATGCCTTCTCAGTACAGAACCAGTGACTGCTGCCCTGCAAGAAGCTTCTAGGGTGTCAAAGCTACATAGCAGGGTACGCTTGCTGACTTGGCTTGCAGAATGCATAAGCTCTTGTAATTCTTTATTTTCTACACAGTCTGCAAAGGTAGATAATTTTTGCTTAAGTTCCATAATATGCTGCTGGTATTTCAGCATACGAAACTGGCAATTCAATACCCTAATGGTCAGAGTTGCAGAGGTGTATACTTTTTTACCCCATCTGTCAAACTCGGGAATCCCTGTCCAAAGGGGTGGGATTCTTAGCTGTAGTTGTTTTTATACCCTTAGGCCCCTGGGAAATGACCTCTGGGTCAGCAGCAGGATTTTGGAAAATAAATGTGAGAGTCAGGGACTTAGTAGTACCTGTCTGGTTTCCTTGGAGCAGGGGGTAAAGTATCAGGAGTTAGACTGGATTCCATAAAGACATCATCCACAACATCCAGAACAGGAGGAACTGCTAAAGGTCTATGTTGAGGTAAATCTAAAAATTCTCCGAGTCTCTTTTTGGATTGAGGATAATCCTGGCACTCCCAGTGGAAATGCTCTCTTAAAGTATGAAGGGTTTCACTAAAAGAAAAATCCTCTGGAGGGGAAGCAGAGGGAATGGATTCCTCTGCATCTGAATTCTCATAAGCAGATAAAGGCATGTCTTTATAATCAGAAACCTTAGAGTCTGACTCTTGGTCAGTTAAAACTGCTGGGGACAGATCTCTTACTTTTTGCAGGGGAAGGCTGGCTTCCGCTAATCAGGTCTTCTGCCATTTTAAGCATTTGATTTTGTGGCAAGGAAGCAGGTGCTTGAGTTTGGATAGTCGTTTTTTTAGGCGTAGCTCGTACTCTTGGTCTTAGAAACTCGGTAGCTTTAGACAGAACTGAAGATGCGAAAGAAGTCGTAGGTTTGTGTCAAATGTGAAGAACTTCCTAGGAAGCCAGTGCCTGCACAGCAGCTCCACAACCATTCAAGGTAGAGACATCTGCAGGTTCCGTGGTCAAAAGAGTCACACGGCATACCAGACTCCAAACGGGTCTCGGCAGCGGCCTACGAATCCACAAAAGCAGGCATCAGGGGATGCAAAAGTACCTCACTGAGTAACGGCGAACTGTCGACTAGCTTAAAGGAAGCGTCGACGGCAGTTTTGGACCTGTGCGATCTGGGTCTATCCTTTTTTTCAGAAGATTGGTAGTCGGATGGCCTACCGAAGCAGTTTTGGAATACGGAGATAGAGATAGAAAGTATTTAGCGACAATAATGGCCCGATGATGAATAGTTCGGGCATTGAACAAGGCACAAAACAGACAGCGAGGTACATCGTGGTCTGGGCCTAAACAGGTTTAGCAACAAGAATGGAAATCTTGGTGTGGTATTTGCTTTCCACAGGCGAGACAATTGTTAACTTTTTCTGACATCGGTTAGAGCAAGAAAAAAGGATCCCCAACGGGGTACTTAGCTTTAGAAGACTTCAGGATGATTCAATTCTTAAACGAAAACTCAGGTAGTGGCCGACCGGCACTCGTGCGAACTGCTTCTGCTTCGGGCTCCTCAGCAAGAAAGACTGATGTAATAGCATCGGCTGCCTGTTTTTATACCCTCGACGAACTTGCGTCAGTACTGAAGCAACAGCAACCGACGCAGAAATGCCAAGTCTCTGGTATTCAAGCTGACTGAGGGTTACCTGCAGGTAGATAACCCAAGTGTGATGACTGCAACAGTGAAACATGAAGAACATCTGTAAGCATTCCATTATCCATGAAAGGGGAATTCTGCTGAAGTTTTTTTTGTTTTGTAATTCATTCATATCATGCTTAGATTCTTTTTACAGTTCTCAATTATGGCTTTATTTAACAACTGATAATCCTTTGTAAAGTAGGACCTTTTATTACCGTACTTTATTTTTTTCTACATGGTTATAAAGTCTGTTAGCATCAATTCCAGTATACAATTTTTATATTATAGGAACAAAAGATATTGATCTGTGTTTCTTAGAATGGCTTGCATATGAACGCTTAAGGAGTAGCAGTGTTTTTCATGTGAACCAGGTTGACGTCTATTTGGAATGTACATCTTAAGAAATCCTTGCACAAAATCTTTGTGCAAGGATGTTAATACGTTTAGCAAGAAGCTATGTACTGCACCCGGGCCCAGGGTTTTCCATTCAGGAGATTTAAATTTTGCCTCAGTTTCTCTAACAAGTTATTTAATCGCATTTCGTATCTTCTACATCAGACATCAGACCTACTTTCCATTTCTTTTAAGTTTTTATCAAAACATCTTTTATTTTAAAACAGGGTCGTCATGAACACTTCTCTGAAATGTATGTATACATATATATTATACATATATATATATATATATATATATATATATATATATATATATATATATATATATATATATATATATATATATATATATATATATATCTATATCTAAACACACACACACACACACACACACACACACACACACACACACACACACACACACACACACACACACACACACACACACACATATACAAACACAGGTCTAGGACTCTTGCACAAACACACTTTTTACCGAATCGCAATTGGGCGGGCAAACTTGCTTTTCACCAAAAGCTGCATTTTTGTGTAAGTATGCCTATTGTGCCAGTCGTACTACGGTGCGGATAAGGGAAAATTCCCTTTTCCCCACTGTAGTGTGATCTCAGAGTGGGAATATTAAAGTAGGGGGGTTTGGGGTGCAGGTGGGCTTGCCCTCCTGCTTAAAAATAATTTTGTTTTTTTTAACATACTTTAGCGAAAGCGCTTTCATTAAAGTATGTTCAGTGATAGTGGATTCGGACTGTTGAACTTTCGTTCAACAGTCCTAGATCCATATATAGATATATTTATCTATCTATAGATACATACATATATATATACATATATATATATATATATATATATATATATATATATATATATACACACACACACACACACACACACACACACACACACACACACACACACACACACACACACACTATTGCTTTTGAGGGCACAATTTGAACTGAAAATACAGCTGCTGCCAACTCCGCTATTCTGGCACAAGAGAAATCTGCAGAGATCAAAACTTCACTCTCACATTCACAAAATGACTGCCCTTTTCCCTTCTCTCCCTGAAATGGTCATCAGTCTTTGGGTAAAATGACAACAGTCCTTCAAGTAAACAGTCTAAGATGACTGTTTTGCTATCTTCAGCAAATTTTGTCAATCGCAGCAAACACTGTCAGAGGAACACTGGATCCAAATATGCTTTAGCAACCCTCTCCACTGCACTTAAAGGCTACGTACACCACAAAACTACAGATTTGATCAGAGTACAGGTGTCTACTTGTGTCAAAGTCTTTTAAGGAACCCTTCAGGAAGTCTCGCCACCATATGCTTCATATTGTTCATATGGTCTTCCTAGAAAAAGAATAGGACTGTTGAACAGTTCCGTGCCCTCAGGGATAAGGCTGAGAATGCAAATATTTACTTACTAAATTGGTCCATCACCATGGACTCACAGGAGATGGACATGATTCTGAGGAGCCACATACTTGCTCAGGGATGCAGCAGATTAAATGATATTCAGCTTTGTACCTCTGTCCACAAAACACTGCAGGAAGTCTAAAAATATACAATCCACTGTCTCAGGGACAGAGACTTTAGTACCTACACTTCCCAACACTACAGGTGTAACATTCTAAAGGAGGGCTACAATGAGTAGATTCATCCATGATAAAATTTAAGGACTTCTATAGACTCCTCTGGCAGAGGAGAATACAGGCACCAAATTCTATGCAGATATGAATAAGCTGCACAGATGCATCTACCCCTCTGAAGTAAATACAATGCCAAATTTAATAAATCTCTGTGATGGACCCCAAACAGACTACACAATACAGGGAAAAAAAAAAAACTTATTGCACGAAATGTTAAATGGGTTTCTTAAGATGAGAACAACACTCTTGCTGATCAAGTCAGCCAAAGCAAGATATAAAGTAAAAATAGACACTCAGGAAAAATTATACCACAAACCATAGAAGCAATGCCCAGCACTGTACAGAGCTAATAGTACATGACGCACCACATACACAGACCCTGAGGACAGAGCCAGTCTACTAGAAAATAAATTTGGCTCTAACTTCACCCCTTTCTCTCCCCCTACATTCCCATGTCACAAACCTGCATCTACATATTCCCTCAAAAATCTCCTAACAAGAAGTACTCAAAGCACTTTCAAAGGCCAAGCACAAGGCTTCTGTGGGGCCAAAAAGCACACCAGGCTGCCTAATGACTGGAGAGGTCAACTTCCTAGACAGGTTATTCTGTATCGGCCTCTGAACAAGTTTTGTACCAGATGAATGAAGGAACCTTAACAGATATTCCCCCTGCACAAAAATGGGGGCCACAACTTACTCAGGTAATTACCAGACCCATTTGTCCAACCAGCCTCATCTGTAAGGCTATGCTGAGGAAGATTACGAAAGTTATAAATAAAGAGCATAAGTAACTTAGAATCTCTTGACCCAAGCCAGCTTGGTTTTGTCAAGAGCAGCTTCTTCTTGCATAAACCTGGTTGCTTCTTCAAAAAGGTTATTGAAGCAATGGATGGGGGGGCACTACACAACACATATTTAAACTTTGCAAATACATTATTCAACACCACCTGTCTGTGACGACAGTCTAAAAACTCTCCCAGCCGAATGTTAATCCCTATGTAAATTGCTGGACTGCACATTGGCTCACAAACAGAACACTGAAAATTAAGGTAGGTGGTCCTACCTCCTCCAAAAGAACAGTCACTAATGATGCACCCCAAGGTTCAATGCTTAAGTCACTCCTCTTGGGCATTTACTTCTTGGAGGTCAAAGCCAATGTTAAACTCTACGGCTGAACAAGCTTAAGACTGTAAACTTGGTGCCATCATAAATAATCTCCAGAGTACAACGGAATCCTCCAAGAGGGCCACTCCCCAAAAAATAGTTAGTTGGTGTGTCCCCTATGACTATCACATTGACAACCCACCCTTGAAAAATCGATCCAGTAGTTAGGTTCCTAGGAACCTACATGGACAACTAACTGTCCTTCGTTCACAATGCATGGACTATTCTAAGAAAGTCTTTTTTTCACTGCACAATTTTTTAGTTAAGACATGGTATCTGGGACCAGGGATGTGATCATTTCACTGTACTGGACATTTATTAGGCCAATCACAGAGTGTAATGCCCCCTTCAGTATGTACCTGTTAAAGCACTTGACACAAGCTGAACACCACCTTCTCATCAAGAAATTGAAAGGCCTGAAACATGAATTAAAGACCATCTCATTTCAAAGCCTTGTCCTCCTTCTTAGCATCATATAAAACTACTAAAATGTGAACTTTGCCTCATGTACAGATCCTCAACAAAACCTATCCTCACTGATCCTATGCACATCCGCAAGTCCAATAGTGGCATAAACACCCGATCAAGACATCAATCTTTTCTTCAAGATAAACAGAACATGATGGATGGAAGGATAGACGGGAATCACAGAGAATGCCACTTCTTTAGAATAGTTTTCCTCTCCATGTAAAGCAAAGTACTCCTCTTACCCTATTCAAATGAAATCTGGACTAACAAATGGAAAACCTGAAACTCACCCTTGGTTTAGCACCAATGCCCATTACAGATACACGTAACATGCAACTGTTCTGCCTATGTCTGGGTTACCTGTACTTAAATTACAAGGGCTAAAAATGTGATGGGAATGCAGGGCTAAGCTTATGAAGATCCACATGGCTCAACAACCTAGGAAGTACCTATGAACCTATTCAGTGTCTTACAGACTTCTGAGGGGAGAACACATGTCTTGCTTAGAGATACCAACTGCCCAGACCTCATTTTTCTCTGTAAGTCCAATATATTTACCAATACTAGAATCAGGAGGATATACAAAGGAAGAACGAAAGTAAAAGGGTTCCTCTCCAACAAACTGTCTGAACAGAGGAAGAACAAGACAGGATGTACCTTCACCTTTATTTGCTTAATATTTAAAAGCCAATGGCAAAGAAAGTAAGCAACTCAAATTTGTGGATATAAATTGGTATGGTAATCAAGAAATGTTTGCTTTACTTGTAGATAATACTTTGTACTTCATAAATACAGAAAGACATTTCAGTTGCAAGTCATATCGGAATATAAAACTAATGAAGATAAAATAAAGGCTACAGCAGTAAATTATACTACCCACACATGAACTGGTTCAGCAACATTCATATTTACAGGGAAATGAAAATATGAAGTATTCAGGAGTACAGATTAAAAGGCTTCTGTTATGGCAGCTAAGGATATCACAAAAAGACTACACAAAAGATAAAACAAAAGCCGAGAAAGTTCTTGTTCAAGGATACGGTTAAGCCCCCTTAGTTTTATATAAGGTCAGGCATATTTTTAAACCAAACACCAAAAGGCCAGCATAGTAGTTCCACAGTTTAATGTGAGGTAAAAAACGGACAAAAATGTCCCACACAAAACAACCTTCAGTTACTCATACTAGTTTCGGCACACGCCTTCTTCAGGGAGTATGAAAAATACAGAGATATGGACCACAACCAGACGTCAGTATATATAATGCTGCTAACCAATAGGAAAAGAGTCAATGTGCTTGGGCTCATAATACAAAAGTGAATTATCACAGTAGAGTTAAAGAATATACAACCATGACACATGGATGTATATATAGACATTTAAACAAAATAATAATACCCATAAAATATACAAGATGATGACAAAGGCAAAAATGTATAAAAGTATACATAACAATATAAATTATGCTTGCCTCCTACAATAATATGGAATGAATATTCCTAATAAAATTATATATCCATATCCACAAAAATGAATATAAGGGTGTTATTTGTAACAAGATCAATCCAAATAGGTTATACTATTTGTCCAAAACATGACACAATAACTGTCATAAATTTATAGATCATAAATGGTCATTCAGACCAGGTGGAAATAGTGCACCAAGATGTGTAATCCAGTACTTTTCTTTGTGGCTTAATATTCCTTGCCAACCTGTCTGGTTATTTCTGTTTCCAGTGATTCTATCTATAATGGTAAACATAAATTTGGCACTCGGATGTTTGATAGTATGTAAATAAAGAGCATTGGACATTTTATGATTACGAATATCACTCCGATGTTCCCCAATTCTGATTCTCAATGAACGTGATGTTTTGCCAACATAGAATGATTTGCATTGGAATGTTGCCAAGTAAATAACCCAGCTGGTGGAACAATTACCAAAGACTCTAACATCATATACTTTACTAGTGTTAGAACTTGTAAACTGTTTTAACTGGTTAACTTGAGCACATGAAATACAATGTCCACATAGAAATGTTCCTAATAATTCATCCCCCGTAATGGTAAGTTGTTTATATTTCGCTCCACCACTTTCTCTCTGCTTATAATGGGAAAACATAGTTCCCAGTGTTTTTCCTCGTCTAAATGAAAATGAGCACTGATTATCCAGGATACCCCTCAAAAATTCATTGGCTAACAGGATATTCCAATTGTTGTTCACCGCTTGCCTAACTATTTTATGATTTTTGCCCAAAGTGGTGATGAGTCTAATGTTTTGACAATTGAGATGTTTGCTTTTCTCCCTATATTCCAACAATGTGTTCCTTTCCTGCCTATCTGACCAAATTCTGGCAGATTCGATATCAAAAATGGAATAACCTCTATCCAAAAATCTGGATTGTAAATCAGCCTTTGCATATGTATAATCCTCATGAGAAGAATTAATTATCCGTATTCTCAAATATTGAGATTTAGGAATGTTGCGGATGGTGTGACGTGGATGCATGCTCCTTGCATGTAACAAAGTGTTAAACTGGGGATATTTCCGATGGATTTTGGTGTTAAGTGTGTGGTCACTGTTACGATATACAGTGACATCCAAAAAGTCTATTATGTCCCTATTTGATGTAATAGAGAATTCAATGCCCCAAATATTGTTACTGAGATGTTCCAAAAATTCTTGGAGATAATCTGCATCAGCACGCC
>NC_056750.1:408074427-408116927 GCF_019279795.1 Protopterus annectens | reverse complement strand
CTGAGCAGGTGAGCCAAGTATATCATCACAGGGTACGTTTTTGAGATTGAGCAAGTTCAAAACATTGGTATCATTACACTGACTTCTCAAGTAATTGCTTTGCACTCTGTACTGCAAGTCCACTCGACTGTGGATATTCCGGACTACTAGCAACACTTACAAAGACCCATTCTCTTGCAAATTTCTGAAACAATTCACTAGTGAATGGAGTACCATTGTCAAAGATTAATTTTTGTGGACTGCCATGAACTGAGAAATGGCATTTCAACTTGGCATTGACTGTGTAGAAGTTAGATCAAGCAGTAAATAGTAAATCAATCTCGAACCAATATGAGCAAGAGTCTACCAGTACCAAGTAATGTTGATTGTTCAACTTGAATGTCAGTAGCTACAACTCACCAAGGTAGATCAGGAATCTGACTTAGTTGAAGTGGCTCTCACTGCAAATGCACTTTTAGTACTACTACATGAACAGGAAGAAAGTACTCTTATCAATGTCCTTCGCTAGAGAAGTCGAAAATACTAGTCCACATGATCTTCTCTTAGTAGACTTGGAACCTGAATGACCATGATGCAAAATCTGGATATATTCTTATTGTAAGGAAGCAGGAACAACAACTTTTAAGACCTTTGAAAATAATGCCATCTTCCATCAACATCATCTCTGTAAGGAAAGTATAACTGCACTACTGGTGGTACACTTGTATTGCTTTGATGGCCATCCAACACTGATAAAATGATTGAGCTTCTGCAAAACTGGAACATTCGCTGTATGATCTCGTAGCTCAAAGTCTTGTGGTAGAAAAATTGCGCACTTCCACAACAAAGTCAAAATTCTTTGCACAAAGCTGTTCTGTTATATTTATAGGTGCTCTAGATAAGGTATTAGCCAGATAAAGATGTTTGCATTTCGTAGAGACCATTCTGAAATTGTACTCTTGTAATCAGAGCATCAATCTTTGTAATCTCACTGGAGCTAAATGCATAGGCTTCTTTAAAATAGTAACTAAAGGCTGATCAGTTTCATTCTGGATTTCCCAAACACAGATACAATCATGAAACTTGGAACATGCAAACACTAGTGCCAATGTTCTCTCTCAATTTCAGCATACTGCATCTCAGTCTGAGTAAGTGTTCTAGATGCGCAAGCTACTGGCTTGCCTTCTTGGAGAATAACTGCACCTACACCAATTTTGAAGCATCGCAGGAAAGAGTTACTGGTTTGTTGACATCATAATATCTTAATGGGGAGGGGGGGTAGCAATTGTCTGCTTAAGAACGTCAAATGTTCTCTGGTGCTGGTCTGGCTATGACCAAGTAACATTTTTACGTGTGAGCTTTCTCAGAGGCTCTGTCAACTCACTGAAATCTGGTATAAAACTTGCCTAAGTAATTGACCATACCAAGAAAACAATGTAGAGCTTGCACATTATCTGATGATTGCACCTCAAGAATGGCTGCCTGCTTGGATGGGTCTGGTCTCAAGCCCATATTAGTAAACAAATTATCTACATATGTAACTTCTGGTCATCTGAATTCACACTTCAGAGGATTTTGAGCTTCAAGTTCACTTCATGTGATCTGTCTAGCATTCTCTTAAGATTTCTGTCATGCTCGACCTCACCATTGCCTCCGACCAATATATGATCATAATCTACTATTATTGCACATGGACAGCCCGTAAAACTTTGCTGCAATGCACGCTGGAAGACATCACTGGCAAAATTTATTCCATATGGCATCCTACGTAATCTACAACTTCCAAATGGGGTAATGAAAATAATCAGTAATGAAGATTTGCGATCAAGCATCACTTGCCAAAATGAACTTTCTGCATCCTAGACAGAAAAAAGTGGCATTCAGTATCAGGGCTGCAACCTCTTCGACTGTATGCATGGGATGATGTGGTTTCTTCAATGCTTTACTCAAATCTCTTGGGTCAATACATATTCCAATTTCATCTGAGCCATTTTTTATGAGCTGCTACCATGGACGAGACCCATTCAAGTAGGTTCTGTAAATGGACAAATTACACCTTGTTGCACCATTTTATCCAACTGAGCTTTGACCTTATGCTGCATAGCTACCGGAATTCTTCTTGCTGGTCTGACCACTGGACTTATTTCTAGGTCTAATTTCATGGAATACACAACTGGAAGTTTGCCCAATTTGTCATCGAAAACATCAGCATTGTTTGTTTGCGTCTTTCGGCTTTTCCCGGTTAGGGGTCGCCACAGCGGAACTCCGGTCTGCTAATGATTGGCAGTAGAATTTTACGTATTGGCTTGCCAGGCCTAACGCACATCAGCATACTCTGAAAAAATAGCATAGGTGAAGCTAGAACTAGAACATGTGTGTATCTGATGGACTTCTTTGGTAAAAGAAAGTATATTCATTTTCAAACTGTCTCCAAGACCCAAATTACTTCACAGGTCTTCGAACCACATAGAACAATAGGCTATAACAGCTCTTGGCCACATAACATGAAAGCACTTCTGAGCCTTTAGTTTGAACCTCTTCACCTCCATAAGCTATAAGTTTTGCACAACTGGTCACATTTAGTTGTTCACCGGCTCTGACCCCTGCAAAAGTATCTGCACACTTGACACTACTCTTTGAACCAGTGTCTACTTTAAGCTCGGTGGATGTATAACTGATCCGGACAGTACAAAGCACTTCATTTCTTGTAAATAAATCTACCGCATCACTCTTCACCAATTACTGATGCACCATCTATATAGAAAGCAGACCGTTGCAGGTCTATTTGATGCTTTTATGAATGACCCTTCTTTGCAACTGTGTGAGGCTTACTTGATTTACAAAATCTTTGAAAATGGTTCCATTTCTTACATGTATGAGTTGCTGACCAAATGCCATGCACTTTTCTCCTCTGGACTCATGGTTAGCACCACAACTGCAACAGTTAATAAAACCTGATTTGGGTTTTGCTGATTCACTATTATGCTGTACTAAGCAATGTTTGTTTTGTACTGAGCATGCTCCTTTAACTGAAATGTTCTTGGAATGTGCTAGGAGACTACGGGTTTCACCTAGAAGTCCCGCAGGGGCTGCCGTTGCCATGTGCTTAGGCCTGATTCTGCCTGTAAAGTTGCATGCAGTCTACATGAGCTCTGGAGCCTACTGAAACCATGCTCTTATCACTAGCAAGCATATTTGCATGCATTTCTGTAACTTCACGAATCAGACAAATCTCAATGGCTTTACTCAGCATTAAATCACTGACATGAAGCAAAATCTCTCTCACAGCAGCATTACTAATACCACAAACAAGTCTGTCCTGTATTAACTCATCCTTCACCATACCTACATGTTTTAGCTTTATTCCTCGGGTCAGTAATACATGCTGCAAACGTTTCCCCTTGCTTTTGATCTCGTGTGTAAAAGAAATGCCTCTAGTGTAATATTAGTCTAAGGGTTACACATTTATCTGAATTTGCGCTCTAAACACCCGGGGGCCTCCCTTGATTCAGCCCGCACAACACCACAACAAATTTCTCCTTCACCTGCATAAACAAATGAACATTCCCTTTAAATGGCTTCCGACCCTGCTAGGTTCAGTAAAAATGAATGCCCTGGCATGTGCATCTATCAGAACAAGCTGCTTGTATTAAATATATCGTATTCCTACTCAAATATTTTCCAATTCTCTGCAATGTTCTGAACAAACATAAGTGGTTGTGGCTTGCGAAATCTGTCTGCCATATTGAATTCTAGTGAAAACTTTTTCAAGTATGCACGAACACACACACTTGTACATACATGTATGCATGTGCTTGAAATTTAGGTCAGTACTTGTTAACAAAAAGCCTTTGTATAACTGAATTTCACAAAATAAGTTTCCTGAGCACTGCAACACTGAAATCTCTTTATTGTAAAGCCACTTGTCTTGAAATTATTTTTTACCATTCAAGCAGTTTATCTTTTAAAGGTAAAATGCTAAAGTCATTTATCATCATTTTACTGTACGAGCCTTTGTCTTGTAATCGCTTTAATGCCAAAGCCATTTTTCAACATTTTACTGCCCAAGTCATTTATCATCACTATAAAAAACATCTCAAACAACTGCACAGTACGAACAAACTGAGCAATAGAAGCTGAGGACAAATTTCTATAACTACTTTGCGCGAATACACTATTTTGAAGCAGTGGCACTTTACGAATGAACTGTTTCAACGTAACTGCAATTTGCGAATAAGCTATCCAGAAGTAATTGCACTTTACAAATAAACTGTTTTGAAGTAATGACAATTTGCAAATAAACTTTTTCGAAGTAACTGCAGTTTGTGAATGTATTGGGCAGAAGAAGCTCTGAGGGAGAAACACCTCAAATAACTGCACTTTTCAAATAAACAAACACACGGCACACTGGAATCTCCCCCAACTGGCTGCACTTTGTGAACAGACACACCCAGGCACAAAAAACTTCTTGAAATGGCTTCACTTGACTGCACTTAAAATAGTTGCACTTTGCAAACAAACTCTTCGGAATTAATGCATAGCAATAAAAACACACTGGAGGCACTTTTACACACAGAGATACTTCAAACAACTGTAGTTAAGCTATTCAAGTCTTCAATCAATGTGAAGTAGCAATCTGTAGCAAACACAGTAATTCACCTAAAACACATGTAGTCGCCTTTGCTTTATTTATACTCTATGTACCCTTTTCTTCCCTTTCTATTACAGTCGTTTGCCTCACTGAATCTCTTAATGTCCCTTCTGTTATATTCGTTTTGCTCATTTAATCTCTTTTCATGCCCATTACACTTTTGTGCGCTTGTTTTACCTCTAAACATGCTTGTTTTACTTTAAACATGCTAGTTTTACAACTCTGATGCAATTCTGAACCTTTTATGTACTTTTCTAATGCTCATTTTGCAGAATAACTCTGTTTCAAACATTTCGCCTGATGAATGAGCTGCTTTCTACTTCACGTTTGCTCAATAAACTTTTCTGTACCATTCAGTTGCTTAGCAATACGTTTTGTGCCCTTATAATGCTCCGTTTAACCTCTTAATAAATAAATCATGTTTATGTGTTCTCTTTACCTTTAACTTGTCTCTGGCTCTTTTTTTTTTTTTGCTTTCAGATCTTTTAGTTTGCCTTTGCCATTACCTCTGCACCTCATGACTCTGAAGAATAGTCATTGCAATCCCAGTTTTGATACCATGTTGCTCACCAGGTCAGGATAAACGAGACAAGCATCATGGGTTCTTGTTCAAGCAGCTTTATTGAATGCAAACACATCATACATGAGACTAAATAACCTCAACTTGTAAACAGATGAACTATCACATATATAAATGTTAACATTCTGGCTGCACATTCAAAATGGCACTGAAGCTAACATGCGTTTGGTATTTACATGCAAACGCAGATCTTGGAAATGCTTCTTAAAGGTACAACACACCTGTTATTCTAAACAGTCTACGCTTTCCCTTAGAGATACATGCACTTCCTGTAACTGAAGTCTCCAAACCAAGTAACAGCTTAAAACTCGGATCATGTGACCCAGGCAGGTATGACCCTAGCCCAGAGTAGCATCCTGCCTTCGCCCTGAATGATACCACAGTATAAGGACAAAATGATTGACTTCAACAATTGGCTAAGCTTCTGGTGTCATTCAAAGGGGATCCAGTATTTGTCTGCCTGGGAAGACATGATCGACAAATCACGATGCTTTGCCAGAGATGGTATGCACCTGTCACCCCTGGGATTTAGGTTACTGGCTAAAGCTCTTGCCACCCCTATAGTGCCTTTTTTAAGCAAGGTTTAAAGGATAAAACCACCACCGTAACAGATACAAGCATGCAAAATCTGAAGGTAATGCTACAAGTCTAAACCTCAAAATGCACTCTCTCGAGGCACTCCTAAAAAATGGAGAATATCGATATCTGTGCAGTAACGGAGACCTGGTTCAAGGCTCCAGAGAGCACCCCTGCAATACCAGGCTACAATTCTTACCACACTTTTCGGCCACAAAACCAAGACCGAAACACTAAAGGTGGAGGAGTGTCCATATTCACCAAGGATATTCACATCTCCAGGCTAGTTGCCCAACACAATGCATCTGAAGTTCTCCAGGATTGAATGACAAGATTCCTTTAAAACCAAAGCTAAAAAGTAGAAAATTCAAATGCTAGATGGAAGACTACATTTCATATGAAATATATTTTATTTTCTATATATGTTTGTGTAAACTTTATACTAATTTTATATATCAGTTGTTATATGATTTTATATGAATGTAAACATTTTATTGAAGTCACAGAATTCACTGCAGTCTATGTGAATGGCTTCATTTTCACAAACTGATTTTTTACCAACAGAATTAATTGTTTGATTAATTATTTATGAGTGTGTATCTAAAAGTGAAGTTTTTCTCAGTTTTATCATGGTCTGAAGAAGCTGTAAAGCGAAAGCGCTCACCTCCTTGTTATTAATAATAAAAAGCAGTCTTTTATATATCTTTCTACAACTTTGTTTTCTTGTAAAAGAAATTG
This sequence comes from Protopterus annectens, assembly GCF_019279795.1. NCBI lineage: Eukaryota > Metazoa > Chordata > Ceratodontiformes > Protopteridae > Protopterus > Protopterus annectens. Next base: position 408,110,403 of record NC_056750.1, on the reverse strand, counting down.
ATGTAGTTGGAATATTGGTCTGAATAGACATTTGTAGCATAGTTTATGCTTGTGTTTTAAAACCAACCTTGCTTTTTTGGAAAGGAAACTGCTTCTGTTGGAATATTGGTCTGAACAGACATTTGCAGCATAGTTTATGCTTGGAACTTAAAAACTGCCTGGGTGAGTCTTGCACAGTACTCGTTTACATTTACAATTTATGACATTTTTATTGGAACTGTGCAGGCACCTTTGCTTTATCGTGGTGTTTTTCGTTACTATTTATAACACTAGGTAAGACTGCAATCCAAATTGTAGCTTGCTACAGATCCCCCACCATGCCCAAAGATTCTCACTACACCTTTCTAAACATACTGGAAAATATTAAGATACAACCAAACATCCTAATACTGGGTGATTTCAACTACCCTGCCATTAATTGGGAAAACTACTCTGGTACCAACTCCTTTTCCCAACGGTTCTTGGAATTCATAAATTACAACGCCCTGGTTCAACTAATCCATTGTCCCACCAGGGGAGCCAATATCCTAGACCTGGTAATTACTAACATGGGAGATCGATGCTCCACACCAGTGGTCAGCATCTGTCAGGTCTGACCATAAACAAATCACCTTTGACATCCACATCCCACTCCCCAGTAAGGAAACCTCCTTAAAAAACTTCTCCAAAGCCAACTTTATGCTACTGAAGTCAGAAGTGACAAACTTAACACCCACGCAGATGGGATCTGGAAGTTCGACTGCAGAATCCTACACTAAGGCACTGTACGAGCACATCCACTCGTGCATGAATCGTGCCATCCCAAATAGAACCAAGATGCCCTTCTCCAAAAAAAGGAAGCCAATCTGGTGGTCCCCTGCTATACACAAAACTATACAACAGAAGGAAGAAACTGTTGCAGAAAAGAGGAAAATCCCAGGATGCAAAAAACTCCCTCACCAGCCTCAGTAAGAAGCTGAGATCCCTCATAAAATCCTCAAAAGCTAGGTACGAAAATAAAATTGCCAAAGATTCCAAAGACAACCACAAGGCATTCTATAGTTATGTCAAGAATCTAAATAGCAATGCTCAGATCTGCTCTGAGCTACAACAGAATGGCATTAAATATTCTGATCCCAAGGATATTGCTAATATCCTGGCAGATCGATTTAGTGCCAACTTCACCCCCCCTCTCACCCCCTAAAGGGCCCATCTCAATACCAAAAGATTGCCAAATTCAGATAATCATGGTCACACAGGTAGAAACCGCACTTTCCAAAGCTAAGAATACAGCATCCATGGGACCAGATGACATCCCAGGCTGTGTACTACATGAACTACAAAATGAACTGGCACCTCACCTAAGCGTCATGTTTAATCATAGCCTCACCTCAGGCTTCATGCCCACTGAGTGGCGCACAGCTACAGTTATCCCACTCCACAAGGGAGGATCTGCCTTGGATCCCGGGAACTACCATCCCATTAGTCTGACAAGCCTGATCTGCAAGGGCATGGAACGCATTATCATGGAACTTACAAAATAAAGACACTGGCAACCTTCAAACACTGGACCCCACCCAGTTTGGGTTTGTGAAGGGCCGATCTTGTCTCCTAAATCTGACTGACTTCTTCGAATCAGTCTCCAGAGCTGTGGAAGAGGGTAAGGTGGTCCACACAGCCTATCTGGACCTCACCAAGGCCTTAGACACCATCCCCCACTCTGGAATCATAGATAAACTTACTAAGCTGGGCATAAATCCCTACGTCACTCGGTGGGTTGCCAACTGGCTTACTGACAGAACCCAGACTGTAAAAGTGGCAGACTCCAAATCCAGCTCCAGACGAGTGACAAGTGGAGTATCTCAGGGTTCAGTCCTGGGACCACTCTTGTTTGGCATCTACTTCTCTGAAGTACAGGCCAACACCAAGGGACTCTGGCTAACAAAGTTTGCAGATGACTGCAAACTGGGAGCCATTATTGAATCCCCAAATGATGTGGATATTCTACAAAAAGGCCTTAAAGAAACAGATGCCTGGTGCCAGAGCCATGGGCTCAAGCTTAATGCCAGGAAATGTATAGTTATCCCCTTTGGAAAAAAACATGTACCCATGAATTATCACACAGATGGCAGGACGCTAAACACTGAAAGTGTGATGAGAGACTTAGGGACACAGGTGGACAGTGGTCTCACTTTCGATAACCACATCGCCACAACAGTCAGGAAATCCTTCTATGTGGCACACCTCATCACTAAGGGCCTTTCATCCAGAAAAAAAGAAGGTCATTGTTTTATTTTACATTTGTTGACCGGGCTAGTCTAACTGGATATATTTCCATTTTCAGTAGAAGCCAACTGTACTCATCCCTCATTATACCCATTATAGCGTATAATGCCCAGTTTGGTATGTACCTCACAAGACATCTGCAACAGCTGGAAAGGCCACAGAAATACCTCACTAAAAGAAAGAATCACAGGCCTAAAGCAGATGCCATATGCTGACCGTCTAAAAAAAAAAAAAAAAAAAAAAAAAACTCCAGCTATACTTTGTGGCATATCGTCTACTCAAAGACGATCTCTGCTTAACATACAAGGCCATGTCAAACCCTGAGCTGTTGAGACATGCGCCACTTAAAAAAACCCCAATCCCTCAGAGCCACACGCTCCAGGGATCTAAATCTTGTCATCACAATGAACAAAACATGCTGGAGGAAGAGGTTCCTGACCCAATCCCTCAGAGCCACACGCTCCAGGGATCTAAATCTTGTCATCACAATGAACAAAACATGCTGGAGGGATAGGTTCCTGACCCAGGGACTCCCCATACTCTAGAATAGACTGCCCATACATGTCAAGAAGAGCGCCTCATTGGCCCTCTTCAAAAGGAACCTTGATGATTGGATGGGGAGATAGGAAATTCACCACGGGGATCATGTCAGTCGCCCTGCTAGACAGGGGATCAGAGAAGTAAATATTGTGGGAAGAAATATCCAGGGAATTGTTATGGCTAGGCTTGCATAGGCCCTAGGGCCGATAGCCTAGTACCAACCTATGAACCTAAAAAGAGTAAATGGGCTCACTAGGAACACGGAGACTAAGAACTTTAGGGACTATGAACATCTCCCTCCCTATTTAGCCTCATCTTTCACATCTACCTACCCACCCCTCTTGCCTTCATCAAAATAGGCATTGCTAACTATGCACTCAAGCAAAATCAACTAAACCACATCTGTCACACAGTCTTTCACACTTAATGACTCACTGCTAGCTTCCACATCCAAGCTTCCAGAACATGCCAACAGATGTCGCCATCAAACTAACATGCACTACAATTCAGCAAGAACTTTGCACACACTCTCATAATTTAAGCCATCTAGACCATGCCTGTTATGGCACAACAATCATTTACACATTCTTCACAAGCATCCCTCCAGCGGTAATACTAAAAAAACTACGGAAGAATGTGACATAAATGTGTGTGAAATGTGCACAATCACCACAAGTATCAAATTAGGAAAAACTGCATACCAGAATACAATGATAACCATATAAACCCTGGCCTCACTCACGGCAATGAAGTAATACTCCCCCCCCCCCCCCCAACAAGGGCACCATCTGGCAGATCATAATGAACTAAGACTGATTTACCAACATTTGCAACAAGTTAACATCATCTTCAAAAATAGAGCTCTCACTTACAAACTATATTCAACAGCCTTTGAGTAGCATCTTCACCTCATACAGACCCTGTAATCCTTCCACTCAAGATATAGCATATACAAGTATGCTAGCCCCTACAAAAGGGATTAGAGAGTCTTCTATTACCCATTTGGGCTCAACTGTTAACTTCTCGTCCTCTATCTCCCAGTTTCAAATAACCCTTCCATTACATAAAAGGCAATACTGAAAAAAAAAAGTGACTGTGCCAATACCTGATCTTCTGAATCTTCAATAATTCCCATTATCAAGCTTCCAAGATGGCCATACACTAAAAGTTTGGCAGATTAGAGTTTGCCAAGTGTGAAAACAGGAACATTCACAAACGCCATTTACGTGGGTGAAATTCAGTTACTGGTTAGTCACTACACTGTCTGGTTGCCAGCAAACAAGAAATCTGGAGAAAGAAAAGAAAATCAACTAAGAAAGGAGTAAAAAACCCTGGAATGGGAGATCCTAACCGCTGTTCAGGTTTCAGTATCAGAACAGGAGAAAATTCAAATGCATACAGTCAGATGACAAAAGACTGGAGAGAAAAGAAGCTTTAATCAGATTAGCTGATAAAAAGTACAGAAACCAGACAGTGAAATAAAGCAAAAGACTGGATGAGTAAGGGTTCTCAAAAAAAAAAAAAAAAAAAAAAAAATTACAGCTAGAAGACAGAATAATGGAAAGATAAAACATGCATTAATTTAAAGTACAAATAAGCAACTGGACTGGTACTCCACAGCAGGATTTGTTAACTGAAAGGACACACAGCGTGCATGCGCCACATTTGGCCATGAGAAAGAGGCCATGACCTATAGTACTAAAGGCAGATGTACCAGCAGAAGAAGCTGTTCCTGACAAAATCATGTCAGAACAGTCAAGTATTATCAATGTGGGACACCAGAGTGTTGGCGGAAAATGATTATTCACTGCACACCAAGAAGAGTTAACTGTTAGATCAGAGGATGGTTGCCAGACAGATGCGAGATTCAAGTTGCTACACCCAGATGTCTCCAAAAATTTTTTTTTTCTGAAAGAGCAAACATTTTTGTATGCACGACATATAAAGGAGGAAGTAAATAAAAAAGTACCCAGCAAAAAGTGAGCCAGCAAGCTGACGGGGATTCTGCTTCTCATACCTCTGACAATGCAGCAGAACTTGCCAGTAAAACCTTTGCCATTAAAACTTTTTCCAGTATTCCAAAAGTAAAGAACCGAGCAACAGAAAAATCATGGGACCCTACTAGAAAACACAGGAACATGACTGACTTGAACCACAGACAGGTGCTGAGTAGCTGTGATGATGAAGGCGGCGAGTGAGAATGTGAATGTAGGAAATAAATGGATGAACTGTAAAATGTCATTTCCATATGATGCAGTTTGGATATAAAACATGAACTTTTAGAAGTGTGGGAAGGGGCTGGAAGTTTCTGGACTGTGTTAACTGGTGATTTGCCACCCTGTCAATGTTTAGAAGGCTAAAGAAAAAAATGAAGTAATTGTAAGAAAAATAAGTTCTCTTTTGTCATATCAATGCGAGTATGATACAGAAGATTATGAGCAGGTAGCCAATCATAACCACATTTTCATGTATTTGAGACATGGATGGCAAGAATCTGTCAAGTTGAATCTTGGCATCCATGTCAAGAAAGTATAGTTGTGCAAGTTTAACTTTACCACAACAGTAGAGGTTCAAATCAACATTACCGTAGTAGCCTTAGCTATGTGGGTTACATCCTGCCAAGGATATCAACACATGGCCAGCTTCCAAAGCTTCAGGGCTCCTTCCATGCTCCCAAACTGTCAAGCAGCTTGAGATAAGCTTACTAAAAGATGGGTCCGGGCACGAAGCCCTTCACAGCTTTCTTGCCAGTAGAGACAGGGAGTTTGAGCCCTGACAGGACATTGCTAGAATTAACAAAAAATAAAATGTTTACACGCTGGCATAAAAGACACACCAAAAAACAAGGGGGATGGAGGACGGGAGTGGCTACTGCAGCAGTGATCATTCAAACATCTACTGTTATGGTAAGTTAAACAACTGTACTATGTTCTTCATACTGATCACTGCTGTAGTAGTCTTAGCTATATGGGTAGGATTAGTATCGCTAACTATTTCTGGGAGGAGAAAGGTCCACTAGCACCTGGAAAATGGCTCTAGAAAACCGTGATCTAGATTTAGAGAAGGAATCAAGCATATAGTGCTTTGTAAAATATGTACAGAGGACTAAGCAGCAGCTTCCAGAATACTTCTAGACTCCAACCGTTTCCAAAGCCATAGATAAAGCTGAAGTCCTGATAGAGTGGACCATAACCCTCCCTGGAATAGATTTGGCATGATGAATGTGATGATGCGAGGTATTGCCAGCCATCCCAGGAGAAGGGCAGTGGATGTGTAACATATGCCAGCACAGCTATCTGAAGTTTTGTAAAGAATTACATGTCATTTGTATATTAAACTGATTTGTACAGGTGTTTGCTATAAAAATGTACTTTTAAAGCTGCTTGTGTTAAAAAAAAAAAAAAAAAAAAAAAAGGTGTACCAACAGTGGGTGCTGCTGGACAGAAAAGAAATATACCTGTATATATGTCAGACTATTTTGCAACTATTGAAATGAAAATATTGTAAGAAGATACTGGAAGGGAAGAGGTTAATCTCAGTCCAGCTAACTTTGAAAAATAGTCTGAAATTAAAATGTCCTGGTTTAAGACAAAGATTGTATCTTACAGTTCCGATTACAGCCACAGACAAAATGTCTGAAAACCAGTACTAGGAATCCTACTGTATTGTCCTTAGAGGTGAACGAATTGTTACCCTAGAAGGGTGGAAGTTTCTGAAATGCTTTTATAAACTTCCAGATGCTACAACATCATCTTAGCATGGGGGGGGTGTTCATATGTGCTAGATTCTGGTTCAGTTTCTAGTAGAGAGAGTAATGTGGGAACCAGAGTCAGATGAACAGATGCATGTGGTGTCATTCTGTAACCCAGCACTGACATTATGTTTGAATACTAGATGAGACAGAAGTGTCAGAGCTGTCCATTTGTGAAACCTTCTTGCCTTGCTCTAGTAAATGTACTGGGGATATCAACTGTTTAATCAGTCAAGAATATATGAGATTAGCTAAATATTGTTTTTCTGTATCGGTGTGAACTTTTCCATACGTGTCATTTTTTTTATTTCCTATGGCTGAAACTCTGGTGTTTATTGTAAATAAATATTTACTATGTTCATGTTATTTTATTATTAAATATAATTTAAACATTTCATTATGGCTTGTCTTTTAGAGAATATTTTAATCCTTGAGAATATTTATATTTATCTGGCGACACTGATGCACACTGAACAGTTCTATTAGTATTAATTTTACCCAGTATAACTGAGTACCCTTGTAAGAGCCTTAAAGTAGTTGGATTTGGAACATGCTGGTAGCAGTATCTGCCTTGTAGCCTGGGCAGAGAGGGCATTGCTGTTAAATCGCCAGCCTTTCCCATGTGCATCTGTGTGCGTCTGTGTGAAAGTCAAATCTGAAACCGTGTGCCAGCCTGGTGAGAGAGAGACAGAACCAAACCCAAAGACAGGAATGTGTTCCCTGTGTGCTCTTAAGGGAAATTGTGTTTGATGTGGAGTGCTGCATCTAGAAATACTGTATCTATTTTTGTTCCAAGTGAAAGTCCCTCACTGGTGTCCTTGGTGAGGATCGAGACTCCTTGATCACTGGCCCAGGAGGAGGGATGTCACAGTGAGCATTACAAACGTTAACAGGCTTAGACAACCATTAGGAAATGCTCTCTTTAAAACACAAGTTGCTCCTTTTCTTACCTTTACAAGAAATGAACAATTGAGAAGATCTGAAAGATTTAGTGCTGTCAAGATAGTAACAGTGTTGTCTGTGGATATCCAAGATATGGAATATACTTTCTCCCTCATTTTGGGTTCAGGGAAAAAAAAACAGGGAGATGGATAGCTTGGCCCACTTCAGGCATAAAAGTATTAACTCTCAAAGAAACCATGTCCCTATGGAAAACGAGGCAGGGGTGACTCACCATAAGAGCTTGCAACAAGATATCCTTATTGCAGAGGTCAGAGCAATGCTTTCCAGGTTAAGAACCTCAAGTCAGCCTAATTAGCAGGTTCAAAATGAGCAAATGTTAGCTTCTCGAACACAAAATTAAGACTCCAAAAAGGGGTCATCAGTTTACTTGGAGGCCTCTTATGCAAAACCCCTTTCAAGAACATTTGGTCATAAAACTGCCTTGACAGAGGATGATCGATGGGGCAGACATGCTGAAATGGCTGAGAAATGTGTCTTGACATAGGAATAAGAAATGCCATAGGGCAGTAACTCGCACAAATACTGTAAAACCAGAGAACATCTAGCCCTGAATAGGTGCTGGTTATGTTGTTGGCCCAAACTAGGAAACCTTTTCCATTTGATAATACATGACTTTCAAGTAACAATTTTTCTTGTCTCCATTAGCACCTGCTGTACATCCACAGTAAACGGGTGACCAAAATGAAAATCAGACCATATCATTACACAGGCAATCAAATGAAGGTGGTGGTTGACTGGGCCAGATGGGAATCACCAAAAAAGATCTTGGGGGATTCCTTCCTATCTAAATTAAAGAAAAGGCATCAGTTTTCCAGGCCTTCTTACATGGAGTCCTGGAACAGAATTTTGCCAGTTAACTGTTCAGAGAAGAGGCAAGAAGGTCTATTTTAAGAACTCCCTACAGATAGGTAAAATCTCAGAAGACCCCCCCCCCCGATCCAGTTTCCACGTCTGCACATCTCTCCTGGTCCTGCTCAGCTTGCCTTACACACAATTTTGCTCCAACGGAAGGTAAAATGCCTGTGGAGTGAGACTGTGCTATGAAGCTATATCTCAAGTGAACATGGCTAGTCTGCAATGTGGGTATGACCCAATTCCCCCTTGCTTGGTGATATACCACACAATTGTGGTATTGTTTATAACTACACGAGAGGTCCCAGGGAGCAAAGAGGGTTCAGACAGTTGACTGCCTTGTTCCAAGCAAGCATCTGTCCTTGGTGTTCCACACCCTCTGCACTTTTATCCCTCCTAAAACTCTTCTCCAAGCAAAGCCCAAAGTGTCTGCAGGGACTGCTTTGGAGCAGTGATGGAGAAGGAGACCTGGATTGAAGAACATCTGTTCCCTCCACTAAAACATTTCTCTTCTGACAAACCTCAGTACAGAGTTCTGAAAAGATAAAAGGTGTTGATGCTGGCTCCAAACAGATTCCCAATACCACTGTATCTTTCCCATGTGAAGTCTTGCCAAGAGTGTCATGAGAATCATAGATGCAAGGAGACCCAAAACTATGAGGTATTCCCCTTGCAATCTGAGTGGGGAAACTTAAAAAAAAAAAAAAAAATCGATCCAGATAAAGATCTGGGTTTTTTTCCCCCAGTGGAAGAAAAGCTATTCAAACTGAACTGAGGTGTCTAGCTGACATCCCAGGAATACAATACTGTGTGAGAGTCAAGAAAGACCTTTGAATTTTCTCTTCAAGTCTCAGTTTGTGCAAGATCTCTCTCACCCAAGACTCCTGACATTTTGAAACAGACTCTGCAAAGATAAGAAAGTCATATAAATATGTAAAAATGTGGATACCCTGCAGGCTGCAATGAGCTAAAAAGGGAGCCAGACACTTTGCCAAAACACCCGGTGCAGTGGATAATCCAAAGGTAAGGCAGAGAACTCACAATATAATTCAGACACACAAAAAACATTAAGCAATGCCTGACATCTGGATGGATATCAATAATCTGAGAAAGAGGAAACTCCCACAGGAAGAACCAGAAACTGAGTTCTCGTTCAAGTCTGAATCAGAAATCCGAGGGCAAAACCCCGATCAGTCCATGCATCTTCCTGTTCAGATTCAGAATCTTGAATCCTGAAAAAAAAAAAAACACGAGGCATCCCTCTTTCCTTTACCAGGAACTATTTTATAAGAAGGATCAACAGCATGAATTAAACCCTGAGCCAATCACAATATACTACTCATATCCAAAGAAATTTGAGGAAGAATAGATACAGGTTTGGTTTTCAGTTTCTTTTTGAAAGGGAAAATGGGACCAACCATGTTACTAACTCTATCTGCTACTTCCCCAAGAATGGGCACAGCATTCTGACACAAGGAAACCTTCCCTGTTCTCTCTCACAAGACCAAAAACTGAGGGGAACACCAACTGCTGCAGAGGATGTGGCTAGCCCCCCCAGTCCATAACGGCTGTAGATACTACACCAGAGGGATTCAGGGTGAAGGATAAGTGGGTTGAGGCACAAATAGCCACAGAAGAGTCACCTATCTGCGGCTGAGGCAAACTGCTAGGTTGTTATGCTGACAAAGGCTGTCTGCCTAACCTTTTCTATGTGCGGCTAAGGAGGGCAGACCATGGACAGTCAACCTGTTCCATGGTCAAGTTAAAAATGGTGCCTCTTTCCCAGGGAAGAGTTGCAGCAAACACTGATAACTTCTGTGGACCGATTTTTTTTTTTACAGAAAACACACAGTATAAAACATTTTCAAACATTATGGCAGCTCCACGATGGAAAGTTACAATTTCTCCATACAAAATATGTTATCATTTAGCTTACACTACTTTAAAACTGACAAAGTACGACTGCTCCATATATTACAATCTTGAGACAGTCCATTAAAACACAACACTTCTAAATTTAAAAATAAACTTTCTGAAGGGGAAAGCAGCAAAGCATCAGTAAATAAAAGTTTTTCCCCCCAAGGGAATTCTCTGCCCAACTAAGGAAAGCACAAGCCAACCACTGATCCTCAAAAAGTCTCAGAGAAGCATACTATTCAGTAGCAGTAAAGTTCTGAAGGGCTTCATGCTCAAAACTTGTGTTTTAGATAGCTCGACAGTTTGGGCTCATGGAAGATGCCATGAAGCTTTGGAAGCTGGCCTGCTGTTACATCCTTGGTAGGATATAACCCATAAGGCTAAGAGTTCTGCAGTAGTGATCAATATGAAGCAATTCACATAATTCTTTACAGTGTGTGGAGTTTTATCTGCTCCATGTACTACCAGTTATACAAAACAGACTGAGTGCTTTGCTGGTCTTCAAAGTCATAAAGCATTTTTCTGTTGTATTAGAAAAAGTTAGGGACATATTCCCAGAATGCACAACAAGCACAAACAAATCTGTCTCTAGATTCTGCCACTGTCATTTGCTGGTCAGTATTGTAAAGTTTATTTCCAAATATCAGTGTGTAAATCACCACACTCCATGCAGTACAAATTTCAAGTGAAGTGCATATTACACTATAAACTATTTCTAATTAATATGCATTTGTGCTTTAATTATGGGGGGATACGACTTCTGTATAGGTCAGTGATGTTAAAAAAGGATTCCCCCCTCCCCTGACTGCGATGTATATGGGGTTTGTTTAATTTATTTATTTTTACATTTGTTTACCGGGAGTGTCCGACTGGGCTAGTAGCCCATCTTCAGTGGAAGACCTTCAGTGGAAGACCAGGGAGAAGAGTTCCAAGATATAATATTATAATATGATGTACATTAGAACACACAAGATTAACATATATTAACAATGCAGGTATTATGGAGTACACACTAATTCAGATTATGTATATACTTTAAGACAACATCAGGGAAAAAATAGAGTCTGAGAGGGTCAGACAGACAGAAGGTTATTTAGGTACTACAGCTGTAGTTGGGTACAAGTTGTTTGCAAACAATGAGAATGGTAGGTTAAGGTAATATAAAGTGACTTTTGGAGATGAAGGCAGAAATAGAATAGTTGTGTGATTAGTAGTGCGAGACTGAAAAATATTGTTATTAGTAATAAAGAAAAACCAAAAAAAAAAAAATCTGGAAGGTTTTTTTTAAAAGAAGGGGCAGTACTAGCATCTTTACGTTGTGGTGGCTGCACTACCCAGAAAAAGGCAAAGACCCTTTAAAAACAACTTCATATAGACCAATTTCAATATTAAACCATAATTATATAAGGCTACAGTGTTGCCAAAATTGACAGATACTGGTCCATATGGTTTTGTGGAGGAAAAAAAAAAGAAGCATTCTATAGGGCGTTAACTGTAATTTTAGGAGTAGGGCAATGGTAGCATTAGTGCTTCCTAATAGAGCAATGGGCTTGAATAAGCAGAAATATGAAGGGTCACAGGCAAGAATCAAGGTGGGAGGAGGGCTTATCTCTGACGAGCTGTGTTTGAACAGAGGAACCAGGTAAGGGTGCCCTCTTTCACTTGTGTTATTTTCATTATACTTGCACCCAATGACAAAGGAAATAAGGGACTCTCAAAATTCAAGGGTATTACTAGTACAGTACTCAAGAAAAAAAAATAGCCTTATTTGCAGATATTATTTTAATGAAAAAACACACATTTAAGAAACCTTTTATAAAAGCTGCAAAATAATAGGGAGTGAAAAGCAAAATCACCACTGACATCAGATATTGCAGTGCATTTCTTAACTTGGCCAGAATTCAAAAGGCTGCCTCCTTCAGTCTCCTCTTCACACCAGTGATCACCAGGGAAATCCGTTCTTCCCACTAGCACCCCCCCCCACACACACACACACACACACACACACACACACACACACACACACACACACAATCCCAGCCTCATTAGAACAAGTAGCATATTTGCCTTGGGTGCTACAAGATCTGAAAGCTGTGGGTTTTATTCCCACCCCAAGATGTTGTAATCATTTTATAATACTGACACTGCAGTGCAGCAAAACAGAGGTGGCACACTCCTGAATGTGCTATCCTTCAGATTATATGTTAAACAGAGGCCTCACCTCCTTAACCGGTGGTAACTCAGATGGATGCAAGAGATCCCATGGCACTTATCAAAAGGAGAAGGGGAAGTTCCCTGGTGCCCTGACCAAACTTCCCCTAGTCAGTATGAATACCACCTGGGGTCTCCCGTGAAAAACAGGCCACTAACCTTCTACACACACACACACACACACACACACACACACACACACACACACACACACACACCCTGGTGACCTCAAACTTGAAAAACAAATTTAAAGACCACTGTGGCTGCAACAGCATTTTCCACTTTTACCTTCATAAATCACTCCATTCAGTACGCTACTGCTTTCATTATCTGGAAAACTGTAGTAACGGTTCAGCTCCATAAGCACCTACAATAAAAGTTTCCCTCAAACTGCTCTTGTATCTTCATGAAAAACAGAAAAATGCATATGCATAGCTCCCTCCATCACTCATCTACCCATGAACTTCTTTCTGTGACCAGGGCAGAAATCATACTGAGAGGTAGAGAAAAAGAAATAAAAAGTTCCTCTTTGGCTTTCACTGACTTCCTCCATGACAACATAACCACAGTCAAACTACCAGTGCTGTTTCTTGACCTCTGTAGGTTTTTTCAATTCTGCAGACATTCCTACACTGCCTTATGCATTCTACATGCCGAAGCAAGTATTACATTTACATTCATTTATAATAAGGTCTGAATCAGTAAAAATATTACCAAAACCAAAGCCAAAATACACCTGGCATGCCATACAATGGTTTCAGATATTCCCTACACGAAGAGTTCTTGACATAATGGTTAATTCAGTAAAGTTACCTGGGAGTTGTTTAATCAAAATGTAACGTTTTACCTACATGTTAAATTTGTTGCTCTTAGGACAAAGCTTGTTTGAACTACTATAAACAGCAAAACAATTTATGACTATGTGACAATTAAAACCAAGTATCCAGATTCCTCAATTTTACAACTTTTCAGGAGTCCAACTACTTATGCTCAACCCAGTTTTCTAAGCCTGAACAGACAAAAAACAAACAATCACTAGATTTGCCTCAGACTACTCGGTAAAAAACATAATTTCCCCAATTTCTACACTGACTCAAGCTCAAAACAGTACTTCACAATTTTTTGTTGCCAGTCCCTTACTGATCACTGAACCATACACCCTTCCAGCATCACTGCAGACATGCTCAGTCTACAGGGAAGAAAGCCTTACAGCTCATTCAAATGGGTGCATCAAGATGAAAGTCAAGTTTTCTTAACAGGAAAATTAAGTTGTGAAAGGAACACATCAACCTTGCATTAGGCATCAGTGTTTCCTCCAAGCCATGGCATCTCCTGTATACTGTTGTGTTATCTAAGGGGGTGGCATGCCACAGGCTGCCACAACATACCCACATAAAAACACACACTCCACATACAGCCCCCATCTGCCTTCGCACTCAAGTGCTGCCTCCAAACCTCAATGGACAGTCATTCGACCAGAGAGCATGTGATGAGGCACAAGCCCAAGTCTCTCCTGCCAAAGAAATAAGTGGACTATGCCTAGTCATTCCTCTCCTTTCCTGCACCAGCCAGAGCTGTTAACTTAGCATGGGTCATCTAGGTTGTAGCCACAGATTTATCCCTCAATGCCAATGAAGCTGGCAACACCAATATTTAAGTATGATACAACTAAGATCTGCATACTCTGTTCTATACTACCAACTAAATGCCCTACTATTATGTCAACAACATAACAGTAACCACCACTCTCATCCACCCCTTAGCAAATGCAATCTTCACCCACAACCCATTCTTACAGAACCTCCCTGTGTACTCCATTTTCTTCAAATCAGTATCAAAACAGTGCAATATTCTCCTTACCTGCCTCCAACAACCTACTCTCTAACTTCATTTCACGAGCTAGTTGAAAGGATTCTCTTCAGTCATGACAAGCACTCACTGCAATACACTGAAAACTTAAAAAACATAGATGAAGTTATGGAGGAATATTATATACACACCCACAGTTCGGTCCTGGGTCCTCTCCTGTTTGGTATCTACTTCTCTGAAGTCCAGGCCAACATGAAGGGACTCTGCCTGACAAAGCTAGCAGACTATTGCGAGTTGGGAGCTATTAACAACTCCCAAAGTGTTGTTGACATCCTATAGAATGGCCTCACTGAGACCAACAACTTGTGTCAGAATCATGGCCTTAAGCTCAATGCCAAAAAATATGTCGTCACCCCCTCTTGGGAAAAACCCGGTTCTCATGAATTACCACACTGATGGTAGCCAACTGAACATAGAAGGCGTTATAAGAGATCTGGGAACACAGGTTGACAACAACCTCTCTTTTGATCAACACATTGTCACTGTGGTCAGAAAGTCCTTCTATGCGGCATAACTCATTACTAAGGGTTTAATATCAAGGAAGAAAGAGGTCATTGTCTCCCTCTACTCTTCCCTCATCAGGCCAGAGTACAATGCCCCATTTGGCATGTACCTCACTAGACACCTGCAACAACTGGAGAGGCCACAAAAGTACCTCACAAAGAGGATCCTAGGCCTTAAACACTTGTCCTATACGGACAGACTCAAAAAAAACTCCCAACTATTCTCGGTCTCGTATCGCCTACTTAGAGACTATGTCTGCTTGGCTTACAAAGCCATGTCTGACCCAGCTCTGTTAGAAATGCTACATTTAAAGAAATCCCAATCCCACCGCACCACATGCTCCAAAGACCTCAAACCTCATTACCACAATTAACAGAACATGCTGGAGGGACAGGTTCATAACCCAGAGACTGCTCATGCTATGGAACAGACTTCCCATACATGTCAAGCAGAGCACCTCGCTGACCCTCTTTAAGAAAAATCTTGATGAGTGGATGGGAAACAGAAAATTCACCCCGGGGATAACTCCAGTGGCTCTACTTGACAGAGGCACTGGGAACCAAGATCGGGTGGCACTATGCCTGGGTAATCCTATGGCTAGGCTTGTAAAGGCCTCAGAGCCATTAGCCTAGTACACACCTATGATGTACTAAAAAACATGTCTTAAACAAATTGAAAAGTATGCAAAATTTTTTGTATCCAAAGTACAGTTTGGACCTCTGAGAGGGAAGTCCTTGTTTAGACAACAAAGGAAGTAATACACATACTGTCTCCTATCAGAGAAGAGAGAGGATAATCTGACTCATCAATAAATACACTGCATTATAAAAAGAACAGAGGAGAAGCAATGTCAGTCTGCAGTTAATCCAATATGAACTCAAGTTCCAAGACTTGCACGATACACTTATTCAAAGCAATGTTTCTCCCAACATATCCAAAATGGTGCTCTTTACATTGTAATATGGAAGAACGTTATACTAATCATACCTCAATGAATGTCACTACTCTTGATATCTACTGCATAGAAACAAGACCAATTATACAGTTAGCCGCTACTACTTGTTGCCAAAAACAATTCCTTACACTGAATATTGTTAACCACCTTGCATATTTTTATCCTTAAAAAATTATGTATGTGCTTACTACATTGCAGATTTTAAGCCTAAAAAATGAGGTTTTAAATTTTGATTGTGTTTTTTGAAATTTTATTTGAGGAGTATTGTAATTTCCACTTTATTGTATGCTTATATTTCTCCTATATATTGTATCTTTGGAGCTTTTCTCCCCAGGCATCCACTAAAAATGGACCTTGTGTTCAGTCGGACTTTCCCGGTAAACAAATGTAAAATAAAATAATCATTTCTTGAATGATTCTTCTTCACAGACGAAACGACTGAGGTTAGGAAAGATCATGAACATCTGCCAGCATCGAGTACACCAACTCGACTCAAAGTAATGATCAGTAGATCCAACTCCGCTAGACTGAGATTTAGCTGTTCTGCTTACATGAAACAAGTGAAGATTCTGTCACTTGACGTTCTATGTGTTACTACTTCAAGGCTAGAAAACCAATAAAACCTGAAGAGATGAGTTGGGAACTGTACAGTGGCACAAGGCTCAGAATTCCGAAACAATTCTAGGACAATTGTAAATTCTGGGGAGAAATTATATTCTACAATTTTACACAGGTGAATCAGACTATGAATGGAAAAAGATAAACAGCTCAAAGGGATGTGCAGGTGAACCTAGCAGAGAAGACTGCCATCAAAAAAGTAATTTTCAATACTGTGCCATGTTTGGTCTCAGAATTTCATGTTTCTCAATCCTAAGTTCCTACACATTTGACAACATCCAGAAGAAATTCTGTAGACCAAAATGTAATCTTATGCCTTTATGAAACCAACAGAACGGGCAGTTTAAACCCCTTTGCTATCCATCAACCAGGGAAACCAGCATCTGCAGTACTGACAGAAGGAGAAGGCTAAAACTTGCTGTTTCAGATAGGCCTTATGTATTCCAAATCACAGGAGCTCCTTACTAACAAGTATCATGTCCTACAAACTTAAGGAGCTTTTGGATTCAAGAGCCAAAAGTAAGGTCATAAGATGTGCCACTGGCAGAGCCCCATAGGCAATTCCATTTTTAATGTAGCCTATTTCACAACTTTAAAGGAGAGTACAGGAAAAATAACTTCCTTGAAGAACAAGTCTATGTAAACAAGATTATCTAGTGAAAAATGACAGAAGCTGTGTGACACAATCAACTAATCTGTCAAACATCTGGAAAACAGCTACAACACAAAAAGATGGCTTCTTATCCACAGACAACCACCCATCATCATGTTTTCATTGGTAGTACGAATGTTATACTCAAACATCTTGAGTCTTGAACCCCCAGAATTAACTGACATATGTCCATCTGTAAAGTTAGTGCTGTCATTCCTTCATAACTTCTTCAGTTATTTCAGTGAAAAAGAAAATAACGGTCTAACTCTATCAAGTCAAAATTTTTAATCACCACTTATAAGTGGAAATGCCTACTTGAACACTACTGATAAGGTAGTTATTTCACAAAAGTGCATAACCTTACTTTTAATAAGTGAATGGTCATTCTACACCTGATCCCATTTCCGAGATAAAAACCTAATATGCAAGACTTAAAAATGTGTGTCTAGACCAAGCTGCACCTTCACAAGGTTTACATTCACAATTGCAAGTGAAGGTTCAGCGCCACGGGTTATCGAATTACTGTTGGTTGAACCTGTGCTGCCAAACCTTCATCCGTGCAAATACCGGTACAGTGAATGCACAGTGCATTTGCACATAAAAGAGTCTGAGTTAGTAACTAGAGATCGCGGTACAGTGGGGACTGGGAAAGTTACCCTTTTTCCCCACTGCAGTGCGATCTCAGAGTTGAAATATATAATTTGTATGGGGTGTGGGGGCACAGCCCTCTGCAAAATCGTCATGGCATGTGATGTGTAGTGTTGGGACTGCTGTGTACGGATGTTGAGAAAGGTGTGTTCATGACATTCTGAGTCGAAGTGTTTAGTTGATATTTAAAGTAGAAATTTGTTTCGAACGTCGACTATATGACAGTAAACCCCTTCACACACATCAAGAAATATTTTTGAAGCATAACACAAAAAGAACAAATTTATGGAATACTCTCTTACAGTCTCTATTTCCCATGTGTACTTATCCCAAGATACAAGGCAGCTCGTTGCTAACTTGGACACCATCTACTTTGGCACATATGTGCCAGTCCTGCATAAATGAGCCAAATAATTGATTTCAGTGTGCAATCTGCCATCAATACAGCACAACAAGAACAGTACACAAAGTACGGCACAATTTTGTTTTACTTTCCTGGTAAAGGAAGAAAACTAGGAAATAAATTTAACTGGTTCCATGTACAAAAAAATACCACTTTATATATAAAAATGAAAAATGTCTTCAATGACAACCTTTTCTAGGTGAAACACGACACAAAGCAACATAAACACTAATCCGTGCAGCTCTGAGCTCCTTCAAGCTGACACTACCAGCAACATAGACTTTCCACAGAAAGTATTTGAAATTAAATTAAAACTGTTAGTTCAAAACAATCCAACATTGTTTCTATGATGTTGAACATTACAGTGGGCTCCTGTAGACAGCTTAAGGAAGGCTTTGAAGGAGACCTGACAAAACAGTGGAGTTTGCGCACAGAAAGAAGAACGTAACAGGCTTAAATTAACAAGTGACATAATCCACTATAGCAAGCTTTCAGATATGACATAACTGTGGTAGCAAGACATGCTTAACTCTCCAAATACATTACTTCCCTGGAATGACAAAATGTCCTTGTGATTGATCTTTTTAGCTTTACAATCTTACATGACTGGTGACATGTAGATGGAGAACAAGGAAACAGAGTAACAGGACCATCCATGCACAGGGGCATAGATTTACTGCAGATTCAGAAGGAAGCCCATTCAATATTGAGACAAAAAAGAAATGCTGGCAACTGTACTATGAACTGTTCCCTTAGTTGTACAAGTATAGGAGCCATTAAAATCATGACCAATAGGGAGACACCAAGATGTTCAACTTTCAACAACAATATCTTCTGAACAGGAAAACTATCAGCCCAACAGAAGAAAATGCATTTGTTCTCAAAAATGTGGAAAAAGGACGACAGAAGAACCTGGCCATGCTGCTGTCCTAAATATAGCATGCAAACCTGCAAAGTCCTCACACTGACACTACACTCAAAGATACGTCTTTAAGATCACCTGATCTGCTGAGACTGGGGCCAGATGGAGCTAGAGTCAGCAAGGAAGCTTGTCCTAAAATCCGAGTTCACTGGTTTGTGCTCACGGCTTCCTTGAGCAGGAGGTCCGAATAAATTCCTCCAGTTACAGTGAGGTATAACATCACAGTATAATGGTCTGTTCTAATCTACAGCCCAGAAAGGACTTTATGCCTGCAAGGCAAAGAAAACATTTCTTATAACTGGAAAAAAAAAAAGATAATCTTCTGCATTAAAACAACTTTGGATGTAAAAATAAAAGTTTAATAACCAATGTTTTATATTTTTCTTATGTGTACTTCGGCATTCCAAATTGTGAGGATGCATTATGGGCTGAAGTCTGTAAGAGCTGCTATCATCACCTCTTAATAGACTGTAATTTGCTAGATCTTTTCTTATTAAAAATGCATTTTTGTTCACAAAAAGAACAAATTCTCTAGAAACACAATCTGAATTACTTCACTTGACTTCTTCACTACCTGACTATCTGTAAAATAGTCTCAAAAGTCTGAAACACTGACCATCGTTCTCATATATATTGTACTACTGAATGATATGTTACCTTATTCAACTTTGTACCACTAAACATGTCCAAGTTCAAACAAGAACACTAATACTGTTAAGTTTTAACTACGTATGTATTCCAAGTTTTAAGTATGCATATGATCCTATAATTCTGTACTGGTAGCTATATGTAATTGTATAAAATCTGATACCATTGACTCTTATGTAACTATCCACATGTGGAGCTTTTCTTCCCGGGCCTCAGCTGAAACTGGACCTGTGTCCAGTAGGACTATCCCTGTTAACAAATGTAAAATAAAATAAATAAAAATTATTTCCAAGTACATAGTCTGTGAACTAACTGAATAAACTTTCCCCCATTTTTGTTGTTGTATTAAAACTTCGCATAATCCACTTTTCAAAAACTATGTATATAGTCTGCAATCCATCTCAGAACAATTAAAAATATTCTGTAACAAATACAAGCTGCTTGGCCCACTAAGTCTGCCTATTTCTCTACCTATAACGATAAAAAATATCAATAATGTTTTTCATTACAGGTCTTTTGACAAAAATACTAATGCAGTCACCAATAGTACTTCTAAAATACTTCCTTATCTCCATTTAAACCATCATGTTTGTGTGCATCTATATTTCTTAAAAGATAAGTGCCTGGACTCTGTGCAATTTCTTGAGGTGCTCAAGATTTCCATTTCATCTCCTAAACAGTCATTAATTTATGCAACATGTCAAACTTCTGCAAGCCCTCTTAACGTTTTTTTTTTTTTTGCAGGCCATGTGTCACTTTTGCTATTAACATCTGAATTCCCTCCCTCCTGTTTATGACCTTAAAGAAACAAAATTTGCAGTACAGAATTGCAAACTGCTATTTTACGCACACACAAAAAAAAAACACCCACCCGAACTTCTTTCACAAATCTTCCAAAACATTTGGTTATTCTACCAGCATTCCATCCTGCTTTACCACATGATTCCCCGTCAACTATGTACTTCTGGGTCTTCCCAGATGAAACTCTTTTTATTCAGTATTACGCACTGTGTTGACACAACACGATAAAAATGTAACAGTTGAAATTCTCACATTTTAAAAAGAAACAATCCTCCCCCAAACTGGTTTCTGAAAAATAATTACTGCTTAAATCTGTTTCTGAGAAACATTTCTTTACCCACAGACTGCAGACAATTTTATGACAGAGAATTTGGGCATGTATACTACGTTTGACAAAGATGCACCTAGCTATACAAGACAATGTAAACCTAGGATGGATGACTGAAATCATAAGTCCCAGCAAAGAAATATACCTAACAATAAAAGATGGAACTCACACAAGGAATATCACAATAAAAAGTGCTACACATAAATAAAATGAATAATGCTGGCAGCACATCACTGAAAAAACACAAACAAAATGCACCAAAACAAACAGGCAGAAAGTTATCTACCAAGTTACCTAACTTACATTATGCAGGTAAACTACTGGGAAAAGCCCGAATCCCTTGAAAACAAGGTGATCAAATATACTATGACAGATTAACAGCTCAGACACGACAAACAATTTCCAGTATCACAGATTCACAAAAGGGTAGTAGTGATGTCAAAAAATACTTGCATATATAAATTTAAAGCATTACTCACCTAATTACAAAATATTTAAGCATTCCATACCATAATGTACACATGAAACTGACACAGCAGTACTCTTTGAATAAAAAATGAACATGAGTTCAGCATCATACTTTATAAGGCTGAATTATAAACTGCTGTTGATCTTATTTATTTAAGCTTGCTTGTTCAACAATTAATTTCAACGGGATAAGAATGATTTTCAGCAAATGTTTGGTGAGAAAAACTCCAATATCAGCGTCTTCAGTCAAGAAGTTAAAATGCCACAAATGCCATTAATTTTCAACGAGATGAAACTAGGTTAAACAATTCTAACACTAAAATAGTTTTTTAATAAACAAAAAAGCATACTGTAACAACGGTCACTCCATTTTCTAATTTAAGCAAAAACACATTCTTGCAAATTACTCACTGTGAGTAGAAACAAATGCAAAACAGCCACAGGTGAACATGTATACAAAATAGTAAAACTAAACACACAAATCAGTTAAAAAATCGTGTTTTCATAAAAATAAAAACGTTTCATGGCATAGTAGACAATAGCAAATACAGTAAACAATAAATTAATTTTATAAAGTGATTTGTCAAGTACGCTAAGTTATCCTAGCAAGCAAAGCCACTGTTTTTTTCAAACTCCAACCTTTTACTTGCTTACATACTGCAGGGAAAGCAAGAAAACAATGGCAAACCACCTGTGGAATATGATTTTCACACATATGAACCATCCCAAACACAAGACATAAAAAGAAAGCAGATCTGTCAAAATCTTAAAGGAAAGGTCAAATAAACAGACCTAAGAATCACTGCTGCCACCAGCTGTGGACGCAAACTATCAGCGTAAAAACACAGTACATTCAAGATCAAATTTTCCTAAATAACAATTATAATACAACAGTCTTGCGCATCACGGATTCCTGGACATAAATAGAAAACTAGAAGCACATCCCACTCTCCACAGCAGAAACTCCGATTAAAACATAACCAATAACCATAGAGACTAGATAACCTCAAAAAATGGCCACAATCCGTGTTAATACTTCTGCAACACAACAAATCTGGTCTTCATAAAAGACTAAAGGAAGAGAGTTTCGCACAGAAAAGCGTATAGTAAACAAACTCTTCGGTTACCACGTTCACGGACAGAAGGAAATAAAGGAAGACAACATCCAGCAGGGTGGTGCAGATACAAACAAGTTGATGTCAAACAAGGGCCGCCAGGCCCATCCGATCTGCCCAAATATTCTTTCCACCAGACTGGCTATAGACTTCAAGCGATCTCCCACCTTTATAAGGAGTGATAAAAATCCCCAAGCCAGAAATCAATGGCCTCCAAAATACTACAGGACTCCAAACGGTCGACTCTTTGAAGTCCTGCAGACTTGTGTATGTGCATAATTCTCTTTCTTGCCCTCCACCCACTGCCTCCCTGCAACTCCCTCTTCTTACCTCCATTAGTAGAAACACAATCCAAATGGACAGAAAGTAATACGCTGCCCGTCATGCCGTTGAGATGGAGGAGTGAAGCTGGCTAAGATCGGACGTTTCAAAGCGACTCAAGAATTGTATAAGAGCGGGTGGTTCCGGGGACAGCGTCAGTCTTGAAGACTATAGTGAAAACAGAGGTTCGCGAGACTAAGTGTAAGCTCAACCACACATGGCACGTGACTTGTCAAACGTACGATCACGTGGGGGTTGTTCAGCGCAAGTTTTTCTGTTATGATCGCACTGAGCTGTTCATGTTGAGTAAGTAGTTTAATGTCATTTAGTTGTCTTTGTACATAATCGCACAATTTGGGTACATACTTATATAAAGTTGTGTAGTTTTTTTATTTTAATTATTGTATAGCTATGCATATTAGACTAACAGGCCTTTTCTACTCGCGTTTATTTTTGAACTGCTCGTAAAGGACATTAAAAGTCGAGTTCCTTCTGCAGTTTTAGTAGATAGGAGTGACTGACCAAAGTAATTTGAACACATTGGTTTCTGAAAATTAGGTTACGTATTCAAGAAACGTGCCTAGTTTTGGAAAAATTCGTTTTGAACACGGTACACTTTGAATATTTAATTAAATTGCCTCTCGGTGCTTCTTTGATGAAGTTAACCAAAGACGTTTCTCTGCAGTCAAGCAGCTTCCTTATTTTTGCGTTGGGAAACCAATGAACACTATTAAAGTAAGATTGAAAAATATAAAATAAATACGATACGCCTAAGTTTTATATGACTATGACCTGCAGTAGATAAAATAAAAAAGTTGTAGTGTACTCACACGAGGTAAATGGTACGTTTATAAGTGACCATCGCAAAGAAGACGCTTCCCAGCCTGCTTTTAATTCATATCAGAAAGTCCTCTGAGAAGGTTGTAGGAGAGTTTTGTACTCTACGGGAAGCTATATTAAATCATTTAAGAATTTACTACATTCTGTGTAAGACTATCTTACAAAGCAATTTTTTTTTTTTATTTACAGTTACCAAAATTGTCTCTGAGTTGCTTTAATGATCTGTATTATCTGCAGCAACCAGGTGTATCGGTTGCGTAGTTTGTCTTCCTCATAAACCCTGCCCAATTACACCCCTCAAGGGAAATGGTATGAAATTAAATGAAAAGCTGGAGTATGTTGCTGTTATGTTTTCCTTAGAAAATGTAGTCCAGTAACTGAGATCCCCTAAGCCTGGCATTCTTGGCACCAATGCAAATTCAAAAATCCTAACCCTAAACCTAAAACTATACCCTAAACATAGCCTTAAAATGCTGTTCCTAACTCTGAAACCATATTTTCAACTAGCCTTGATGTAACAATATGGAATTGAATTTGACTCTTATTTCTGGCCCGTTCTTCATACAATTTGTGGTTTTCTGGCAAATTGAGATTGCAGTTACTAAATAATAAGGGGTTTCAGAATTCACGTTCTTCAGAAAATACACATCGCAAAACCTGTTAATATAACAACTTTCTTCATATGTCAGAGTCACTATTTCAAAAAAAAATGTCCATTATTTTGGGTATTTTTCCCACAATAATGCCTGATTTTTGTGCTGAGAGGCTGAGTACTATGATTAAAACCCTAACCCTAAAATTCAAAAGCACCTTGAATGTCTCTCTCTTTTTCCAAATTTGCCTTATTCTGGGACTAATTGGGCTCTTTAAGCAATGTAACTTATAAAAATGTTGCTTGTACAGAGTTTCCTCATTGCAAGTAACAGTTACTACCTCAAGCTTCCCTCTCTGACAATAGGACAAGTATCAATTCAGGTCTTGGAATGTCAGCAGTCACTCCTGAACCTTTTAGATTGATTAGAGGCACCGTTGGCAGCTGATGCTCAGTGCATAGAGATCAAAAATAGAGAATAAGACAAAGTATTTGTCATTTAATTGAGTAATTTAGCTCTCAGTAACAATGGAAGATATCTAAATTCAGCAAGACTGGTATAGTGCTGTAGTTTGCGTGCTTTAGTAAAAATCTGCAGCATGTTTCGTAAGCTTTCTGTATACTTTTTTAGTTGTAGAAGTAACAGGCAGGGCACACACTGTTGTGGGAATTAAAATCTATTGGGTATTATAACCCTTATTTTTGGGGTAATATGTCGGAGATTTAGTAACAGTTAAACATCCCAGCAGGAGTTCTGACTGCTACCTTATTACTGTGGTATGACATGGTCACCAATCAGTCGAGCCCCCAATGAGGTGGTTTTGTGTCTGAACCAGCACAGTAACATTGAATCCATCCATGTATGAATAAATAAAAACAGGGAAAGGGTTGTTCTTGCAGCTGTGATAAATAATACTGAGTCTTAACTGTTCTACTACCCAAACATTTTAGACAGACTTTTAATCATGCTTGTGAGTTAGTTAGTTTGAGCAGTGACATCTTATTTGTTAAGTGGGTAGAGCACTGATCCTAATGGACTCAATTCTGTCTTACCCCAGCTTCATTTCCTTATGAAATTAACCTTGTGCTTTTGATTTTTTGCTTTTTATTTGCCACACTGATTTTTTTTTAAATGTAACTGGACTGGATGACTTGTGCCCCTTTTCAGTGGCGACTTGGTTATTTGTACAACAATTTAAAATAAGATTTCTTAAGAAATTACTATTATGGCAGAGTACTACATATGCTATGAATTAACCTAAGAAGTGATGTATCTTTATATTGTATTTAGAACTCAACTATCTTCCTTTTTTTTGCATTAACAATGTTCATATGTCTGTTATGTACTTGGAGCTTTTCTCCCCGGGCCTCCGCTGAAAATGGACATGTATCCAGTCGGACTCTCCCGGTTAACAAATGTAAAATAAAATAAAATAAATAAATAAATAAATAGATTTATATTTTAAGCTTATTTCACAAGATATTGTTTGTACGTCTATACAATAGACATAAGGTTAACAGGCACCATATGAGCTCCACCTTCTTCTTCTAGTCGGAGACTACTTAAGATATGATATTGTATTAAGCAATTGAGTTAATAGAGCTGCGTTCTGCTTTTTTTGGAGGAGAAAATGGTGTGAGTTTAGGCAGCTGTGTTGCTGAGCTTAAAGTTGTTAACTGAAAAGGTATTATATCCATAGATAAGAGAGTAGCAGTGAACTGCAAGTGTGAAGTAATCCAGAGTGCAGTGATATGAGAATCCTGAAAACTGTAATGCCGCATAAAAAAAATTAATTTACAGTGGTCCAGATTTACTAGGTTGAAAATGTTGTTTCTGATGAAGAGGAAGATTCTAAGTTTGATAACGAACCAGTTTTTTTTTGGTGGGGGGCAAGATTTTACACACACTCTCAACCATTGTCCCTCTCATGTTCAGTCTGCTTATATCATTCCCCCTTCTCTGCTTAAGGTTTGACCAGAAGGAGTTGTCAAAAGCCATCGGGGTGACTTGCATTTTTTAGCCCCCCCCCCCCCCAGCCTTGCGTGCACACATTTGGCTGGGTGCTGGGGTGAAGCATGTAATAGTACATCCATGGAGGACATCCCCTCACTTTCACAAGGGGTGTTCCCTTCTCTCCAAGTGAACCTGCCATCCCCACTGAGCATGAGTGGTGGTCTCTAAAATCTCCATCACAGAGATCTCACTGTCCAGTGTACTTCCCAAGTGCACATGAACCCCGTCTACTTGGCCACCACAGGAGAGGTGAGTGGGCCACATCTCTTCACTTCTCCCCTTCACTTCCAGGAATGCAAATCAAACCCCAGTAGTTTGGGTCACAGTAAGGGCTCCATTCTTCTCTGGCATGGTGTCAGTCACCAACCTCTCCTTTTGATGACGAGGCAGCAATGTTGCCCCCTGTTTGCACCATAATGAAACTGCACATTTTAGCTTATTGATCTGAAGCCTTGGAAGGTTGCAAGAAAAGGACAAAGCAAAGACTGGAATGGGCATATTCCAGTACAGATGGGAGTGTCCCCTTTACCTTTGTCTGAAGATTTTTAGCCAAGACAGTTGGGTTTCCATTTTACCTTTCTATTCTACTTAATGTAGTGAATTCTAATGCTGAATCCATTCAGTTTCATAGTATTTGCAATTTGTATGACTCCTTTTAGTTTTTCTTATAGTCAAAGATGTATTGTTATTGTTATTATTGTTATTATCTTATTTGATGTTTGTTAACCGTGTTGGTTCAACTGAGCCAGGTGGCCCATTTTCAATGGAGACCCAAGGAGAAAAGCTCCAAATACATAAAATATAACACTGCTTGAAAATATGTGCAGGTATATCACTAGTATATTTATAACATACTGAATTGTTTTCGAGTACTTGGTAGCAGCACTATGATCTTGCTTAAATTGACTTGGAGCTTGAAGACCATGGCAAAGTTGATTTAGCTTTGTTTTCGAGCGAGTTTCTTTATGATTACCAAAGAAATTCTTGATGCCCAGATGGTGATTGCATGTAGATGCACACAACTCACTTTTGTGTATGTCTGTGCACGTGCACTGTTGTCCTGTAGTGGATTGGCACCCTGTCTAGAATGTGTTTCTCTGCTTTTCACCCATTGATTGCTGAGGGTAGGGAATCTTGGTTCTTCAGCACTCTTAAAATGAATTACGTTGGTAATCGGAGCATAAGTGACCATGTATTGTGCATTACATTGCAGTAACAGTTTCTGTGACTGGCATGGAATTATTTTTCTTGCTGAAATGGTAAAAAATCCAGGAGATATTTGTTCTTGCCACATTTGACCTGAATCATGGGTCGAACAGGGAAAATCACAGCAGTTTGGCCCATAGCTCTCAATGCCTAACTGCAGAATTGTCTCAAAAGCTATAAAGAAGTGCAAGCACTTAGTTAGGAAGTCACCTCTACAGTCTTTGTTGGCTAACAGGGCAAGATTTGTGTTCTTAGTTTTGCTTATTTTTCTATTTTTTTGTACAGTTTAGTTTGGTTAAAGTTGCTGGATTTGTGTTTTAAACGGTCACTGGTAAATCGGATTGCATCCCGTTCTCGTTAAACAAAGTACTCTCCTTGCAGTTTACACTTAACAATAAATTACAGTTTCAGTTAAATTCACTTACATTGTAGTAGTTGTCTATTTGTGTGATTTAATAGATACTCCATTATCTTAAATGACATATTCTCCCTTGTTAAATTTATAGCATCTCCATTGCTGAAGTGTTTCCCCTGCAACTTGCCACCGTTTCCCAGTGACTTTCCACTTTTTCTTCAATTTTTAGTCTTGCGTTACAGTACAGTTTCTGTTGTTTTTCTAGTCAGGGTGTTGGTGGCAGGGAATAATTTGCTGCTGTTTCTGAGAGGTGAACATTATCGGCTGGAGTTCTAATTGCTTTCATGCTGGTTCTTTCACTTTATTTCCTTCGGCTTAACAGTGGATGGCGGTGCTTAGCACAGGGCCTTGCACTAATTCAACAGATCAGGCACTTTGATTTTCAAGTTCTTCCATAGGAACCTTCCTTAACTCCACCTCCCAGTTAAAGCTGTATAAAACAGAGAAGTTAAGCATTGGTACATTGTTGCATGTCTAAACCCAATCTCGTAGCCAGTCTAGACAACTGTTTACTGTGTACATGGTTTGGTGCTTTAACCTCTTTCTTTTTTTTTTTCCTACATTTATTATTTTGCCCCAAATTAATATTCTAACCATGAGCTGAAATGCTGTTATCTTTTCATATTCGCACGACAGATCATGTCACTAAGCAGGACTACAATATTTTTTTTCAAACATCTTTATTGAATTATTTGTGACATAGCCTAGTATGAACCTATGAACCTATCTGCCCTAGGGCATTTATAAGCCTAGCCAGTATGTGTTTGGCTTTCGCCACCCATTTTAAATTTATTTTGCTATGCCCTTTTTCGAGGTTAGTATACTGTGCCTCTGTCTAACAGTGACACAGAAGTGATACCCGGGGTAAACCTACGATCTCCCATCCACTCATTAAGATTCCTCTTGAAGAGAGTCAATGAGGGACTCTGCCTAACCTGGACTGGGACTCTATTCCAGAGTGAAGGGAGCCTCTGGGTTATGAATCTGTCCCTCCAGCATGTCCTATTTATTTCAGTGCTGAGGTTCAAGTCTCTCGAGCGCGTAGCTCGATGGGATTTGGATTTTCTGAGGTGCAGCATGTCCATTAATTCCGGGTTGGACATGGCTTTATACGTCAGGCACAGATCGCCTCTGAACAGGCGGTATGCCACTGAGTAGAGCTGGAGTTTCTTTAACCGGGCAGCATATGGCATCTGTTTGAGCCCTTTGATCCTCTTGGTGAGGTACTTTTGGGTACATCCCAAAAGGGGCATTGTACTCAATTATGGGCCTGATGAGGGATGAGTAAAGAGGCACAATGACCTCCCCTGATCTAGATGTGAATCCCTTCATGATTAGGTGGGCTATATAAAATGTTTTAATAACCACTTTGGCCACATGGTTGTCAAATGAGAGATTGCTATCAACTTGGGTCCCCAGGTCCCTAATTACATCTTCTGTACTTAATGGATTACCACCTATGTGGTAATTTGTGGGCACTTTGTTTTTGCCAAAGGGGATGACTATACACTTTTTGGCATTTAGCTTGAGGCCATGGCTCTGGCACCAGTTGTCTGTTTCTATGAGGCCCTTTTGGAGGATGCTTGTGTCGGCTGGAGAGTCTAATATGGCGCCCAGTTTGCAGTCATCTGCGAACTTGGTCAGCCACAGTCTTTCCGTGTTGGCCTGTACCTCCGAGAAATATATACCGAACAAGAGAGGTCCCAGGACTGAGCCTTGTGGGACACCACTTGTAACTGGTTTGGAGTCTGACATGGCTCCAGCAATTCTAACCATGTGGGTTCTGTCCTTGAGCCAGTTTGCAATCCATCTAGTGACATAGGGGTTTATATTTAAGTTGGTGAGCTTATCTATAATGCCCAAGTGGGGTATTGTACCAAAGGCTTTAGCGAGGTCCAGGTAGGCTGTGTGGACCACCTTCCCCTCGTCAATGGCCTTGGTGACTGTTTCAAAGAAATCAACCAGGTTTAAGAGGCAGGATCTGCCCTTAACAAAGCCGAACTGGGTAGGATCCAGTGTTTGTAGGTCCCCAATATCTTTATTTATGAGGTCCATGATGATCCTTTCCATAGCTTTGCAGACCAAGCTAGTCAGGCTTATGGGGCGATAGTTTCCAGGATCCGTTGAGGCACCACCTTTATGGAGAGGGACCACTGTTGCTGTACGCCACTCTTTAGGCACATATCCTGTAGTAAGGCTGAGATTGAACAGAAGTTTTATGTTTGGGTTTAGCTCTTCTTGGAGTTCATGTAGGACGCAGCCCGGGACACCATCTGGTCCCATTGATGCTGTTGTTTTTTGCTTTGGAGAGGGTGGTACTTACCTGATCATCTGAGATGTCAGGGGGGCAACACTCTGCTGGGATAGATATTTGCCCTTTTGGTGGGGAGCGAGGGGAGAAGTTTGCGCTGAACCTGTCAGCTAGGATGTTGGCAATGTCTGTGGGTTCGGTGTATTTTTTGTCATTTTGGACTAATTCTGAGCATATCTGGGAATTACCACCCAGGTTCCTAACATAACTAAAGAAAGCCTTGTGATTATCCTTAGTGTCCTGTGCAATTTTTCTCTCTAAGCTGGCCTTAGACAATTTTATGTGTGCCCGTAGTTTTTTGCTAATACTGATCAGTGTTCCCTTTTTGGGATTTTGCTCTATCATTTAGTAGCTTCCTCCTTCTATTGTATAGTTTGTTTATGGCTGGGGTCCACCAGACAGGACATCTGCCTTTGGAGGATTGGGTCTTGGTTTTATTTGGGATCGCATGATCCATGCATTCCTGAAGGTGTCCATAGAATGCGTTTATAAAGGATTCTGCGGTCTGGGCCGTATTTTCCACAGGCCCGGGAGCTTTGAAGGATTCCACCTCAGTTTTGAAGAGTGTGAAATTTGCTTTAGAGAAGTTTTTCACTGTGGTTTTCTGGGCATGGGGTGGGGTCGGGATGTGAATATCCAGTGAGATTAGTTTATGGTCTGAGCTTACCAGTGAGGGATACACTTCTGGTCTGGAGCATAAAGTCCCCATGTTGGTGATCAGGTCCAGTATGTTTTCCCCTCTTGTGGGAGTGGTAACAAGTTGTTCCATAGCATTTGAGTTTATAAATTCTAGGAACCTTTGGGCTAGGGTGTTGGAGCTAGAGTAATGCTCCCAGTCTATGTTTGGGTAGTTGAAGTCTCCCAATATAATGGTGTTTGGAGAGACCTTCATATTTTCCAGTGTTCTCAGGAAGGCCGAGTTGGGTTCCTGGGTTTGGGAGGGTGGTCTGTAGCAGGCTATAAACTGGAAGGCATTTTTACCCACTGTTAGTTGCACATGGATAGTCTCTGATGCTTCATGCTTTGCCACCAACCTGGAGGTGTGGGTATCTTTGAATATCTATACTCCCCCTCCTTTTGTGATAGGCAAATTTACATTCATATAAAAGTAATCGGATTATATTAACATAACAGATGCTGTAATTCACATATATATTGCTGTATATTATATAACCTAAGCAGTATTACATAAATTACTGAATTCCTGCCTTTTTTTTAACGAGAAACATATTTATTAAACCATCACTTGCTATACAGGCAATCATACATTTATATAAATGAAAAGAAACCACACTGGATATTCTAGTTGCATGCATTCAAACCATACTGACACAC
This sequence comes from Protopterus annectens, assembly GCF_019279795.1. Classification (NCBI taxonomy): domain Eukaryota; kingdom Metazoa; phylum Chordata; order Ceratodontiformes; family Protopteridae; genus Protopterus; species Protopterus annectens. The sequence continues at coordinate 408,078,939 of NC_056750.1, read as the reverse complement.
TCCCAATTGCAAACATTACACCACTTATAATCTACCCATTTTTTCTCACTCAAACATTACATAGCTCATTTAAGTCCTGCTGCCTTTTAAACCTCATCCCTCCTTTCTATGTGTTCCCACAATTCCCATTTTTTCCTTTGTTTGCTCCTACCCCTTTTGTAAAGATCTCAGTTCCAGTTTTTTGTCTCTGTTACTATATTCACTACTTCAGTGTAGTTGGTTTAGATTTTGATTTATGTTTTCTAGTAATTGCTATTTTGGCAACCTTCATTATTAGACACAGGAGGCTTTACCATGTCTAGGCAATTCTGATTCTGTATCCTAGCTCAGAAAAATCATCTCCCTCGTCAGACCAATCTGCCCACCCAGCATCTCCAACAGTGCATCCTGCAGGGTATCCTTAAAGTCCGCCAACCCACCGCACTCCCAGAAAATATGTTCCCAACTACTTCTTCCCCTCCACACCTCCAACATTTGCTGACTGTCTGAGGAAAAATTCTCTGGAGTCTACTTGGGGTATAAAAATATCTATGTAAACATTTCCAGGCAAAATCCTAAATCTTCTAGATTTTGTTGCATGTTTGGGAGAGATGCGTATGTCCTCCCATTGTTTTTTTTGTTTGTTTTTTTTGTGAAATTGCTTATCCAATCTCTCTTCCCAATCCTTTTCTAACCTTCTCTGATTCTTATATTTATAATGCAATATTGTATATGCTCTACTAATTATTAATTTTTTAATGGCAGCTTCTGTTCTAGATTCTTTTACCAGTGCTGGTCTTTCATTTAAAACCCCCCTATTTCTTTCTGTTTTCCTTTACACTGTTATTGATCCCTGATAGTGAAGGCCATCTCTAACCTGCAGTCCAGCTACATTCTTGGTGTCTTCCCATTCTATCATCTTTCCTTCTCTAGTTATTTGCTCACAGTACCTTGGTTCCTTTGCCATTTTTCTCCAGTAAATTCCAGCCCCCTCTTGTCTCTGTCCCTAATTGCAGTCATCCCTGTCAGCAGACTCTCCTTTCTCCATTCCAGTCTTAGAATACTTTCTGTTACTTCTTGGATATCATATTCTGTGTGATTATAATTATTATCCTTAAAGGTCTGTATCCGAAATCCCAGTCTCTCCTTATTTCTTGAGCCCCCCCTTTCATCATCATCCCTTTCCACTTTGAATTATAGTTTTCTGCTTGAGCTATGTTTAGGAGCCTTAACCGTGTAGCTCTGAAATACCCCTTCAAATTGGGTAATCCCCAGTCCGCCCTGTTCTACTGGAAGAATTGTTTTATCCCACTTGACTCTTGCTGTCTTCTCCTCCCAGATAAAGTCCTTCAGTTCTTTATTAATTGCTATCCACAACTTCTCCTCTGGGTGATAAAAATATGCCTGACCTGTGTATAAGACTAAAGGGACAAAAAACATTTTAACTGCTTGTATCCTCCTATCCATATAAAAAGTTTCCATTTTTTCAGTTTTTGTATTATCTTTTGTTTAGTCTCTTCCCATGTATCCTTAGCTGCCACACTAGAATAATTTTTAATCCATACTCCTAAATACTTAATTTTATCATGTCCCCATATTATTCCTGAACTAGTTCATGTGTGGATACATAGTTTATCGCTATTGCCTTTGTTTTAGCTTTATTAATTTTGTATCCCGATAATATCTGAAACTGTCTCAGTGGTCCACAACACTGTAATGTATTTTTCTGGTTTTGTCAAGTATGAAATATAATCTGCAAATAAAGTCAGCTTTTCTAGACTACCATGCCAATTATATCCTTGAATTTCTGAGTCCCTTATTTTCTTTGGCAGTGGTTCCAAATATAATGCAAATAATAAAGGGGAAAGGGGACACCCCTGCTGTGTTCCTTTGAAAGGGGACACCCCTGCTGTGTTCCTTTGCTCCGCTGTGTTCCTTTGCTCCAGCAGAAATTATCAGAGAGGACCCTACCCACTTAAATTTTCACCTCCGATCCCTCATATATCCTTCCAGTCAACCTTACAATTTTTTGAGGAAATGTATATGCTTCTATTGCCCTGCTCATAAAGTCCCAGTTTACTCTGTCAAATGATTTCTCTGCATCAAGACCCACCAACAACAGTGGTATTTTCTTTCATTCTGCTTCCCTCTGGATCATCAGTGTTCTGTTAATGTTGTCAAATGTTTGCCTCCCCTCCACAAAACCACATTGATCCATATCTGCCAGTTTTGGCATTACTTTTGCCATTCTTTTAGCCATTATGGACATGAACACTTCATGGTTTAGGATTGCGGTGGGCCTGTATGAACCTGGATCTGCTAGGTCTTTACCATATTTGGGTATTACAGCTATCACTGCTTTCTTCCAGGACACTGGTACTTCTCCTGTTAAGATATCATTAAACAAAACCTTCCAGATCTTTCAGTTTTTTTTCCTCCTAGCTTCCAAACTTCCATAGGAATGCCATCTGTTCCTGGGGACTTTCCTGTAGATTGGTTATAAATCACAATTTTTATCTCACCTGCTTCTATCCTAACAGTTAGTAATTGAGCCTCATCTACCTCTAACCGTGGCATCTTTAATTCCTCCACAAACTTTTCCATTTTCTTGATTTTTTTTCATATTTCTCTGCTTTATCGACTCTCATAGAATTTCCAAAATATTTCTAATAACTCTACAGGATCTCTTGTTACCTTCCTTCTTATAGGTCCCTAAGTTTGGCGACGGCCCTTTCTACTTTGTTGCCTGAGTCGTCATGCTAAAAGTTTTTGTGCTCTAGTGTTATCAAAAAACAGTTGCTTGACAGCAATCTTTCTAAGCTCGTGCATATATGTTATAGAGGTGCAATCCCTTATTTTCTGCCTAGTATTGTACAGTTGATCCTGTTCTTGTTCTGAGAGATCCCCCCCCCATTCTGCAATACTTTAACGTATATCAGTCCCTCTAAATAATTCTTACTTCTTAACTATAGCTCCCTTTCTTTTATTTCCACCACATTTTTAAACTCCACCTTAATTTTATCCCACTTCTTAGCTATATTTTCTGAAGAAATTTCTATTCTCTCTAACAGCTCCTGAATAATTTCCACAATGCATTCCTTAAATTCCTCCCTTTCCAGCAGATAGGTGGGAAAGCGCCAATGTCTCATTTTGTTTTTCATTACCAAGTACTTCTGTTTTAGCTGTTAAAGGTGCATGATATGAAATAAGTTATTGGGTGAGTATCAAGAACTTAAATTAAATGTACTTGTTCCTGTGAAATGTAAATTCTGTCTAGCCTAGCCCAGTTTTTTATGTATTGGGGAATATGTAAATTCACTCTGAACTCCTATTACTGAATTCACATCTTCCATGCCAAATACTTTCATAAATGTCTTCAAAAATCTACCCTGCTTTGTTATATTTTCCCTTCTGGGCCTCCCAGACACATCATCACTGCTGCAAATCAAATTCCACTCCCCACCTATAAGTAATATTCCTTGCTGAAAACTGATTATTTCTCCCAGGATTTTCTTAAGCACCAGTATAGCAATTGTAGGTGGAATATAAATACATGCCAGTGTAATCCTCCGCCCTTGCCTGTAGCACCGCAGCACTACAGATCTCCCATTATCTTTTATATTCATCTTTTTATTTCACTATTGGAGCTCCTCTTGCAATTAATATAAGTACTTCTCTTTCTTTGTCCCGCGTATTCCACTGAATAACTTCCTGAAAAGCTTTCTTCATCAGATTCACATGTTCAGTTCTTTCTAAGTGTATATTCTGTAACCTAGCTGTTTGCACTAGTTTTAATATATTTAACTTCTCTGTATTTATCTGTGAGGAAGCTGGACTACAATATTGACTGCATGTGGTTAACTTAGTTCTCACGTCATTAATTAAGCTGCATTTTACTGTTTTTCTTGAACAAATACATTGCAATAATGTTTTGGCTGTTGGGTTTTTTCATATTATTAATGGACACACCTTGCAACCTTGGTCAAAATGGAAGGTCATCAAACTTCTCCACCCTCTGTTGCCACCACATAGCACTTTGTGTTTACAGGCAATGCAGGTATTTCCTAATGCTCATAGACTGTTATCTTTTACTTAACACGGCCTTGTTTGTGAGAGATGCAAGTACCTAGCGAAATTTGAGGCCACACTCATAATCAATCCCATTTGTGAGCATCACTCGTTTACATCACAATTTGTACAGTAATTAAAGTACTTTAATATCAGTTAGTTAAACATATAGGTGAGAGTTGCTAGTAAATAGCACATTTAGACCAATTACACCTGAGCAATTTTCAGGCACAACTAGACCTGTACTAGTGCTTGGTGACTTCATAGGTAGGCACACGGGTTCTACATTCAGAAGGATAGACAAAAACAGGGTGACTGCTAAGGTTGCTGATGCTACAAGGGTCATTAAGATCCTTAAACCAGACATGAGTGCGGTGACATGGTGCCCATGTTGGGGTAAGTAACCTGGCATGCAGACCTGAGATGGATATGTAGAGAGACGTATTACAGTGCTCTTCTTGGTAG
>NC_056750.1:408044427-408069427 GCF_019279795.1 Protopterus annectens | reverse complement strand
CACCCAGAATGATGCCTCAATACATACAGAAAATGATTGGCTTACTTTCTGTGTCATTCCAGGGGGATCCAGTACTTGACGGCCCGGGAATATATGATCGACAGACCAATGCTGTGCCAGAGATGGCCTGCATCTGTCTCACTTGGGCTTTAGACTTCTGGTAAAGGCTGTTGCCTCCCCCGTAGTGCCTTTTTTTTAATTTTTTTTTTTTTTTTTGAAAAGTGATAAGGTTAAAACTAAATTAAAGGTCATGCTGCTAAATGCCAGGAGTCTAAACATGAAACTGAACTCATTGCAAACATTCTTAAGCCTGGAAAATGCTGACATTTGCACAGTCAAAGAAACCTGGTTCAGAGCTGCAGACAGCACCCCAGCCTTAACTGGTTACTCATCCTATCATACATTCAGACCCCAAACTGTGTGCAATAAAGCCAAAGGAGGTGGAGTTTCAGTATATATTAAAGACCTACACATCTTCATGTTAGTCAAACAGTATAATGCGCAGGAGACACTGCAAATGCAGTTAACCATTGAAAAGACCCCAATACAAATCTAAGTTAAGTACTGGCCCCCAAATCTGACTCAAGATGCCCAATCCGCCTATCTGGACCTCTTTGAATCTATCAAGATTCAACCCTTTGCCCTGATCCTGGGTGACTTTAACTACCCAAACATAGACTGGAAGAACTGCTCGTGCCAGAACAGAAATGCCCAGAGATTCCTCGATTTTTGTCAATGCAAATGCTTTAGAACAGCTAGTCGATACCCCCAAAAGAGGTAATAATATCCTGGACTTGGGTGTTAACCAACATGAGTAACCACTGAAGCATCCCTGTAGTATCTTCTTCCCTGATAAGATCTGACCATAAATTGGTCACTTTCGAAATCACCATTTTCCCCGACCCCCTTCTAGCTAAGGTTAAACAAAAAAAACTACTCCAAAGCTGATTACACTCTCCTGAGGGATGGTATAAACAGATTAACAGCCCCCTCCCTGTCTGCAGGAGCTGGCACCAGTGTCCAAAACTATACCAGAGTACTATATGAACATTTTATATAGACACACAGAGTCAGGAATACCTGACAGGACTAAATCATCCTCTGCAATTAAACTCTATAACAAAAAAAAATTGCTGTCCAGGACTAAGAAGGAGCAGTTGCCCAATTGGAAGCAATCTCTCCTTAGCCTGAACAAGCCAATAAGAGCAGTAGCGCAAGCCTCCAAAGCCAACTTCGAGTCCAAATTGGCCACATCTGCTAGAGATGGTCATAAGGCCTTCTTCACATATGTCTGCAATCTCAAAGGAAGCATCCAGATCTGTTCAGAACTGGTGGTCAAGGACACCACAATACAAATGTTGTAGATATAGCAAACTTGCTGGCTGACAGATTCATCAAAAACTTCACCCCTCCCCCCCCCATCAATAAATCAGGATATTCCCAGTACCTGCCCCTTTCCCCTTATATCTAGAACAGATAATCACTGCAGAGGCAAAAAATACAGCCTCCATGGGACCCATAACATCCCAGGCTGCATCCTACATGAATTCAGGTAGGAACTTGCACCACAATTAGGTGCCCTATTCAACCAAAGCCTGAGTAACGGGTTTGTCCCAGCTGAGTGGAGGACAGCCACTGTCATCCCTCTCCACAAAGGTGGATCATCCACCAATCCGGGAAATTTATAGATCCATTAGCCTAACTAGCCTGATCTACAAGGCCATGGAACGGATTTTCATGGACCTCATTAAGACATTGGCAACCTCCAAACACTTGATCCCACACAGTTTGACTTTGTCAAGGGGATGTCATGTCTGTTAAATTTAGTTGACTTCTTTGAGGCACTTGCCAAAGCCATGGACGAGGGGGAGACTGTGCACACTGCCTACCTTGATCTGGCCAAAGCCTTTGACACTGTTCCCCACCCGGGCATAATAGGTAAACTCTCTAATATCGGCATCAGTCCGTATGTTAACAGATGGGTAGCTCACTGATGGAACCCACCTAGTCAAATAGGGGAAGCCATCTCAAACAGTAGACCCATAATGAGTGACGTGCCCCATGGTTCGGTCTTGAGGCCTCTGTTATTTGGAGTATTCTTTTCTGAGGTGCAGGCCAAAACCAGTGGGCTATGGCTGACCAGATTTGCAGATGGCTGCAAGCTGGGTGTTGTCATCAGTTCCCCTAGTGATGTGGAAATCCTGCAAGAGGGTCTCATCCAAACAAATGACTGATGCCAGAAATGTGGCCTCAAACTGAATACCAAAAAATGCATCATCATCCCCCTTTGGGGAGAGTGATGTCCCCCCAAATTATCACATTAATAACAACGTCCTAAGCATGCAGTCGGTCATCGAGAGATTTGGGCACCCAGGTTGATAGCCTGACTTTTGACTACTATGTTGCTTCCTTTGTACGGAAAGCTTTTTACATGGCCCACCTCATAAGTAAGGGTATCTCATCCAGGGACAAGGAAGTCATAACATCCCTGTATTCTTCCCTTATAAGGCCCATTGAGTACAACCTTGCAAAGCACACGCAGCAGCTGGAGAGACAACAGAGGTTTCTCACCTGGAGAATCCAGGGCTTCAAAAATCTACCATAACACAGGCTAAAAGCCCTATCCCTCTACTCAGTTTCATACAGACTCCCTGGAGATGACCTCTGTCTGGCATACGAGGCGATCTCGGACCCCGCCTTGATGGAATTGCTGCATATCCGTACGTCAAGCTCCACTCGAGTAACCCGCACGCACTGCCTCAACCTGGTCTGTGACATCAGTAGGACTTGTTGGGGTGACAGATTTGTGTCCCAGAGACTCCTCCATCTGTGGAATAGACTCCCTCTCCACGTCAAGCGGAGTACCTCTTTACATCCTTTTAAGCGCAACCTGGATAACTGGATGGAAAACAGAAAATACGTCCCTGGGATTCCACCTATGTCCCTGCTGGACAAGGGGCATCAGGTGCTGACTTGTCTAAATATGGGCTAAGCTCTTGGCTAGCCTTATAAGGGGCTCAGGGCCAATAGCCTAGTAACTTCTTATAATCCTGTGATCCTATGACTCTACAACATGCAGTTACATCACATTTTACATTATTCAGTCATTAGTTTTACGGGTAAAGTGACATAATTATTTGTAACAGGCTTATTAAGGTAAGTTATGTAAAGAATACGTAGTAATAGTTTGATATACTCAAGGCATAACAAGTTAGGCTTAATTTGTTAATTAAATCAAACTACCTCCTCTCCTTCCTCCAGTATTAAACAACACTGACCCAAAAGCCACCGACTGTGGCAAAAAACGGCAAACGGCAAGGCAAGTACCAAACTTTTATTCTCTAGCGCTTCGGTGTCACCACCTTCAAAGAGTATCAAACAGTAACAAACATTTGCACACATTTATATACCTTACACAGTTAACATCAATTATCCAATTGAATAATTAATAGTTTCCACATCTTTAAAGCAAACATTTCCAATTCAAGTCATTATTTAGACCATTAGGCACAAGTGTTTTATACTTTAAAATATAAATACTATCTTTATACCGTAATTTTTGTTTATTTTCATCATCACAAAAACATTCCACAGCTTCTAAAACTGTGCCTTGTAACATAGTAGTATCACTATCATGAAACATTTTAAAATGTAAAGCAATTATCTTCTCTTCTCTCTTATTCCTAATGTCTCTTATATGCTCCATGAATCTGACACGGAATTCCCTTTTTGTTTCCCCTGTGTAACACAGGAAGACTTTTCCTCTGTTGAAACATGGTTATCTGATGCCCAATTAATACTCAACCCAAACAAAACTAAACTACTCCTCTTCCAACCCACCAAACATACTCAAAACTACTCTCACTTTAAAGTCACAGCAAAAGACAACACCACTATATACGCAACTGAACACACCAAATTGCTAGGAGTGGAAATAGACAATAAACTAAAATTTGACTTTCACATATCCATGACCATAAAAAAAGTCCACAAAAAACTAGGGGTGTTCTACAGAAATAAGCAATTTCTCACCAAAGCAGCAAATATTTCAATAGCAAATTCCCACCTTATCTCCAACCTACTTTATGCCTCTCCAATATATACCAACCTAAGGCAATGTGATCTAAACAAGCTTGAGACCTGCTACAACAAAATCGCCAAATTCGTCACAGGGGCATCCTACCGTAGTCACCACTGTCTCTCACTTGCTGAACTGGGCTGGCTTGAACTCCCTCACCTCCTTCAGTGGTATCAACTCTCACTCGCCCACAAACTAGTAAACCATCCACTAAATGTCCCATCCCTCCAGTATTTACTCCAACCCTATCGCACCACCAGACCACTAAGATCCGGCAAAAAAATCACTTGCAGATCACTAAAGCCAGTAACTCTGCTGCTGAAGCACTATTCTCTTGCGCCATAGCCAAATTATGGAACTCACTCCCACCCACAATTACCTCCGTACCATCATGCACCCACTTCAAAACTTTACTAAAAGCGCACCTAAAAACATGCTGGCTATGCCCTTGCAACTCCCACTCTAATATCATCCACCCCATCCAACCACTACCTTTCTTTCCACTCCACTAACTACCATCATTATAGCAAGCTCAGGTGCTCGTAAGCCTAGTACTTATTATACAGCAGGAAGTTCTCATTGTAACATTTATTAATGTCTGTTATGTACTTCACAGTTAAAGATTCTAGTTGTCTACTGATGTACTATGTTCTTCATCTGTAAATATGTTGTAAGTAATCGCTATGTAATCCAATGTAACTACTGTCTGTTTATTTTACTGTGGAGCTTTTCTCCTCGGGCCTCCGCTGAAAATGGACCTACGTCCAGTCGGACACTTCCGGTCAACATATTTAAATAAAACGGAGCACATGGACATCCTTGGTGCATATACCACCCCTTTGCTTCTACATGAATATGCATCTCTGGGTTCAAATTTAACCCCATTTATATTATTGAAAGTATTCACAATATCTGCACAAACACTGCATCTCTTGCAGCATGATTTGCACAAACACTGCATCTCTTGCAGCATAACTAAGAATTTCCAAATTAACCTCATCCTTCTCTAACACCACTGCTCTCTCCCATTTACCCCCACCCTAGTCTACTTACCCTCTACCATCAACCACTAGTGCACCCCCTCTTCCATCTTCTAACTCTACACCCTCCTCCTCTTACTCCACTCTCCCTCCCACTCCCCACTTTTCTCTTTAAAACCCATACCCATATCTACCATAAAAAAAACTCCTCCTAAAACTGAAGCCAGGTTCAAATGCTCCCGATAATATTCCTTCACAATTCCTGAGCATAGCTGCCGAAGCAATTGCCTACCCCATTAGTATTTTAATAAACCGCTCTATCCAAGAAAGCACAGTAACCCTAATTTGGAAAAAGGCCTTATCATACCCTTACATAAAGGAGGCAACATTAAGTGTATCCAGTTACAACGCCTACCGTATCTCATTGATAACCACCTATCAACTCCCACACAACATGGTTTCAGACTAGGCCACAGCACTATGACGGCCCTCCTCTCCTTCCTGGAAACTGTAAACAAAGCCCGAGACTCCGGTCATAGTGTTTCTACCCTTTTACTGGATCTCTCTAAGGCCTTTGACACTATCTCCCACAACCTTCTTCTAACCTATCTCTTTCCTCTCTTAACTGGTTCTCCAGCTACTTATCCAACAGATATCAAGCAGTAAAATGGAAAAAGGCCACCTCCTCATTCCTTAATACCCTAACTGGAGTTCCACAAGGTTCCATATTGGGTCCCCTCCTCTTTAATATATTAACAACTTCTGCAACTCTATCCCCTTCTCTAATATCATCCAATATGCAGACGACTACCATTATTTGCTCAGCCACTTCTATCCCCATACTTCTAAAGCGAACTCAAGATGCTTTTTCAACCACTGAACAATGGATGAAAAAAATTAGCACTCAATGCTTCTAAAACCAAATTAATGGTATTTACTCCCTCTAAAGTCACCCCTTTCAACAAAAACACATTTTGTATTACTAGTCAGAACAACACAACTCTGGAACTGGTATCAGAGACCAAGCTACTTGGTATCCAAATTGACAATCCGTAAATTTAACTCCCACATATACAACTAAATATAAAAAAAAAACATAAAAAACTAGGCGTGCTTTATCGACAAAATCATTATCTTACACCCTCCACTAAACTCACCCTCTCTACATCTTTTCTCATCCCCTCTCTTCTCTATGGAGCTCCACTCCTAACTAATCTACAATCCTCACTGAAAACTCAACTATCATGTTGCTACAACAAAATCACCAAGTTCGCCACTAGCCAGAAGTCCTCCACTCACCACTGTTCCTCTCTGCACAAACTAAAATGGCTAGAACTATCCAATCAGCTTATCTATACCCAACTCACTCTAGCACACAAGCTCATTCTCAACCCCTCACTCTGTCCCTCCCTTTCCTCTGCATTTAAAATGCACCTACCTGACAGAGTGCTAAGGTTGAACAACCAAAATCTTCTAGAAGTATACAAACCAGCTCGTCCCCCAGGCAAACACCTTCTATCCTTTAGCCTTGCACGACTCTGGAACTCCCTACCACCATCCATTCGTACTACCCCTAGTTACTCTATATTCAAAAAAACTCTTCACTCATATCTAGTATCCCAATGGGAATGCTCTTGCTGCCACCCTCCATAACTTACCCTGCAAATTTTCATCATCTCTTCTTTTCAATAGCATTCTTCCTTTTCATATATTCTTGTTAATTACTTTCTAAATTGTATATAATTCTTGCCTACACCTCTTACTGCAAGTTTCCTAACATGTATTAACGTTCCTGTATATATTTTGTAATTATTCCTTTGAAATTCTGTATTACCTGTTCATTTATCACTAATCTAGACTGTAATATTTGTCCTTGTCTAATCCAGTTGTATATGTTCAATCTATGACATATAGTAATGTTAATAGTCTTTGGTCTGCTCTATTCTAGAACGCATGTAAGCTTATAATCTACGTCCTATTGTAACCTTGATTGTTTATGGAGCTTTTCTCCCCAGGACTCCATTGAAAACGGGTTCACTTTGGCCCAATGGACTATCCTGGTAAACCAACTGCAAATAAATAAATACATGTTCCCTTTGTCACTAATAAGTTAGGTATACTAACAGCTGGTAAACTGAATCTGCCATGCACCGCCATATCTTTTAAATTCCTTCCCCTCTTATATGAAAAAAGGGGTTTCTGTGGCAAAATCTCTGCCAAAAATCTATCTTCTAACCAGTATTTCCAAAGGTGTTCTATTAATGTCCTTATTTCCTCACTTTTGATGTTCTACACAGATACATAATAAATTGTATCTGCCTTATTTATGTTCACCTCTTCATATTCAGGTACCCGAAAACTCTTTAACACTCCATAACTGGATCTATTACTCTTCCTACCAGTATTTTTATGTACTCTTTCCCAAACTCTGATTTCAGCCTTCTTCAAAATATCAGGATTATAACCCCTTCTCAAAAACATACCCTTAGTTTGTTCCATTTCCTTAATTTAATTAATTTACAGAATGCACTCCACTGTACATAATTATTGTACATCAGAAATTAAAAAAAAAAACACTGACTGGGTATGCAGTGGTATAAATCTGAAGTACAGAAAGCATAGGTTTTGGTAAAGGTACTTCTACTGTTACAGCACATAAATATTTACAGGTTATTTAAAAGGCAGACATTTGTATTAAAGCACATAAAATTAAAAAGGCAAATATGATTATTAGTAACAAGTCCAGCTAAAGATTTACAGACTCAAGTTAATACAGTATATGGTAATTGTGCTTCAATATACATATACCATAGGTGTAAAAAGAGAATTTACTAGTTATAACATGTTAAAGAATTGTCTATTTATAATTAAATGATTGAGACTTCAAACCAAACAGACCATAAATGCTCAAGTGACACCTAGTGTTCAAAATTAAAATTGCAAGTTTATTTACCAGATGAAGAAGATTTATTTTATATTAGTTCTAGTTATCACTATAGTATCATTCACAGACCATATTAATATATTTATAAAGTCATTATAGATGTAACTACATAAAGAGATATCTGGTGGGTTCAGGTATCTCAGGAGAGTATTTAGATCATGTATCATTTAAATGTACAAAAATACAGTATTCTTGCATAAGTCTAGAGATGCAGCCATTTTAAAGCAGGCTTCACAGTTTGTATACAGTTTCAGTAAATGCACTTTCAATCAGTGAAAAAAAAACTTCAGTCAAGAATACTAATAAGAACCAAATGTGCTGTACATTTTAATAAAAACACCTCCTGTTTGTATGCTACAGGGCTTGGAAAATAAGGTTAAAGAGGCATGTAGAACTTTATAAGGTTTTGGTATTAAGAAATACTTCAGAGACAGTTAAGTTTGTTTTTGGACTAATATGCAGATAGTCATGGCAGTACAGGCACTCTGTTATGAGTGCAGAAGTCAGGTCAAATATCTAGCATGCCAGAATATTAATTATACCATTCAGGAGGAAAGAAATATCCAGAATAAGAGTGCAGAGAACTATTTTAGTTTTATGAAAGGAATATAAATATGAATGCAGAGGACTGTTTCAGTTTATCAGCACTATTATTGTAAACAGTATTCGAATATTGTTGATCTGTACATAATGAAGCATTCATAAACCAACTACAGTGTGTTCATAGGTTTATACTAGGCTATCTGCCCTAAGGCATTTATAAGCCTAGCCCAAAGTTTTGTGGCTTACGCCACCCCTTATATGAAAAAATACTGTGCCCATTAGTTTGTTGTGCCTCTGTCCAGCAGTGACACAGAGATGATTCCCGGGGTAAACCTACGATCTCCCATCCACAGGTCAAGATTTCTCTTGAACAGAGCCAGCGAGGTGCTCTGCCTCACATGGACCGGGATTTTATTCCACAGCATATGGAGTCTCTGAGTGATAAATCTATCCCTCCAGCACGTCCTATTTATATCCGTGCTAAGGTTTAAGTCGCTTGCTCTAGTGGTTTTGGTGGATTTGGATTTGTTGAGGTGGAGCATGTCCATTAATTCCGGGTTGGACATGGCCTTGTATGTCAGGCACATGTCACCTCTGAGCAGACGGTATGCGACTGAATAGAGCTGGAGTTTCTTCAATCTGGCAGCATATGACAGATTTTGGAGTCTCTTTATCCTTTTGTTGAGGAACATTTGGGGTCTCTCCAATTGCTGCAGATGTCGGGTGAGATGCATCCCGAATGGGGCATTGTACTCTATCATTGGTCTGATAAGTGAAGAGTACAGGGGAACAATGACCTCACTAGATCTGGATGTGAATCCCTTCATGATCAGGTGGGCAATGTAGAAGGTCTTTCTAACCACTTTAGTAACGTGAGTGTCAAAAGAAAGGCCACTGTCAACCTGGGTCCCCAGGTCCCTGATAACCTCTTCTGTGCTTAGTGGATTGCTGCCTATATGGTAGCATGGGGTTACCTTGTTTTTCCCGAAGGGTATGACTATACATTTTTTGGCGTTTAACTTCAGGCCATGGCTCTGGCACCAGCTATCTGTTTCCGTGAGTCCCTTCTAAGGATATCCGTGTCCGATGCACTTTCCACTGGCGCCCAGTTTGCAGTAGTCTGCAAACTTTGTCAGCCAAAGTCCTCCCATGTTGGCCTGTACTTCTGAGAAGTAGATGCCGAACAATAGGGGGCCAAGGACCGAGCCCTGTGGGACACCACTTGTGACCGGCTTGGAGTCTGACATAGCACCAGCAACTCTAACCCCCTGTGGGTTCTGTCCTTAAGCCAGTTTGCAACCCATCTTGTGACATATGGGTTTACATTTAAGCTGGTAAGTTTTTCTACAATACCGAGTGGGGTATTGTGTCGAAAGCCTTTGCAAGGTCAAGGTAGGCTGTATGGACTGCCTTTCCCTCATCAATGGCCTTGGTGACTGTTTCGAAGAAGTCGACCAAGTTCAAAAGGCATGATCTGCCCTTGACGAAGCCAAACTGGGTCGGGTCCAATGTCTGCAAGTCCCCTATATCTTTGTTTATGAGCTCCATTATGATCCTCTCCATAGCTTTGCAGACTAGACTTGTTAAGCTTATGGGGTGGTAATTACCAGGGTCCGTAGAGGCGCCCCCTTTGTGGAGTGGGACCACAGTTGCCGTACGCCACTCCTTGGGCACGTATCCTGTGGTAAGGCTGAGATTAAAACAGCTGCCTTATGTGCGGGTTTAATTCCTCATTTAGCTCGTGTAGCACACAGCCGGGGACACCATCCGGTCCCATTGATGCTGTGTTTTAACTTTAGAGAGAGCAGCTTTCACCTGCGCATTTGAGATGTCTGGGAGGCTACACTCCGCTGGGATAGTTATCTCTCCTTTAGGGGAGAGGGTGAAGTTTGCACTGAACCTGTCTGCCAGTATGTTGGCAATGTCTGTGGGTTCAGTGGGTTCAGTGATTTTTGTATCATTTTGGACTAATTCTGAGCATATTTGGGAGTTTCCACCCAGGTTCCTAACATAGCTGAAAAAGGCCTTATGATTGTCCTTTGAATCCATGGCAATTTTTCTCTCAAAATTGGCCTTAGTTGATTTTATGAGTGCTCATATTTTTTTACTAATAATGATCAGGGGTGACTTCCTTTTATGGATTTTGTTCTATCATGTAATAGCTTTCTCCTCTTATTGTAAAGTTTGTTAATGGCTGGGGTCCACCAGACTGGACGCTTGCCCTTTGTGGAAAGAGTCTTGGTTTTATTTGGGATTGCCTGATCCATGCAGTCCTGGAGGTGTTCATAGAAGGCATTTGTAAGGGCTTCCGCAGCTTGGGTTGTGGTTTCCACTGGCTCAGGGGCCTTGAAGGATACCACACCAGTCTTGAGTATTGTGAAGTTTGCTTTAGAGAAGTTCTTCACTGTGGTCTTTTTTGTTTGGGATGGGGGCGGGATGTGGATTTCCAGTGAGATTAGTTTATGATCAGATCTCACCAATGAGGGATATACTTCCGGTGTGGAGCATTTTGTCCCCATGTTTGTGATAATGAGATCTAGTATATTTTCTCCTCTCGTGGGAACAGTGACTAGCTGTTCCATGGCATTTGAATTTATGAACTCCAGGAACCGTTGGGCTAGAAAGTTAGGGCTCGAGTAATGTGTGCAGACTTTATTCTGAAGGGTCTAAGAAGATTGGGCCCATAAAAGATAGACTGGCATTTGATCAGCACAAGTTTGGATAATTAACAGATAAAGACATTCATTCCAGTTGTTTCTAGTTAATTCCAATATCCTACAGTCATATCAATTCTTTCACCCCATTCTGGATCGGTTAGTGTGAGTAAAACGTCTGCATACAGAGAAATAGATTTGACCTGCCAGCTGAGTGGTACCCTGCTGTGTCAGATACCCTTGTTCTCTCAACATGAGGATCTAAATATAGGGCAAAGAGCAGGGGAGGAGGGGGGGGCTGCAGGCTTCATTGTCTGTTACTTCTGGTTAGGGGAAATGGTTCTGACAAGCCAAAGTGGGACTTCACTGTCAGCTCTGCTCCCTGATGAATGGTATAAACAACTCAAGGTGACCAAAATGGCATAGACCTGTCCTCATAAAAGCCCCAGTGTATCGTGTCAAAAGCTTTCTCTGCATCCAGGCTAAGAATCACCAAGGGTTTCCCAGTGACATTGGTGTCTCTTATAAAAAAGGATTCTTTTACAATTTTGCCAGAAGTCTGTCTTTCTCCCACAAAACCTGTGGAGACACCTTAGCAAGATGCTTTGCCAAAATGGCCATAAATATCTTATAGTCTCGATGCAAAATTGATACTGTCCTGTAAAATGAGGACTCCCTAAGGTCTTTCTTCTCTCTTAGTATAGCCACAATTACTGATTGCCTCCAAAAAGGGGGAGGAGGGAAAACTCTGAGAACCATGTTAAACAGGGAAACTAGGAAAGCCAGTGACTGCTATCCCATTAGATTTCAGACTTTATCTGGAATTCCATCCAAGCCTGGAGATTTCCCTATAGGTGGCTGAGCTAGTATCCCCTTTAGTTCAAAGGTGACATCAACCCCTGCTTCCACTCGGATATCAACTTCAAGAGACAAGAACACCCCATATAGGCATCTAAATGTAGTTCAGCTTCTGTTTTCCCATGTGCATAGGGCTCAGTAAGTTACAGAAACTTTGTAGAATAAACCCTGGGTACTATACCTTCTGACTTCCATCACTGCCATACAGCTTTGGGATTATCCTCGTGAGCCATTTGCTGCCACAGCCTTGTAGCTAGTATTTTTTTATATCCTTTGAATACATGAAAATAAGTCCTTCTAATCCATCCTTGAGAAATTCAAATTTAATGTCTGAAATTTTGAGGATTTCCCATTTAATTTATGAATGATTTGCATTCACACTTCCGGGTCTTCCTCCCTAACCCTCTGTAGTTAAACCAACTCCCATCTCCTTATCCTGAAGGAGCCTGTCACTGTGTTCTCAAAAAATATTTTCATGTGCATGTACTGCTACCTCAAGTTATCCTTGAATTTATCTGAGTTCTTTGCTTGATTGTCGTCGTATGTCGTGTCTAAACCTGTTTTAATTATCTGGAGGTCGTGGCACTGCATCTGAAACATTTCCTTGCCAAGGTAATATGTAGGGAACCTCCAGTGCTTTTCAGTTTAGACAGCTGTCAGTACTTCCCTCCATCACCACTGAGATTGGAGCATGATCTGAGATCAACATTTAGGTGGTCCTCCCAGCACTTTATTCTGTAACTGTGCTCATTAGTGATGTATCCTGTCTAACCTAGAGAAAGACTTCTGCCTACCAGAACACCGAGTGCAGAGAGTGAGACATAGCAGCATTTATTAAGCCCATTGGAGTAAAGTAGCTGTGGGTAAATCTACCTTTTCTGGAAACCCTACCCTACCCTAGGACCCCCATCTACATGCTCCATTCCCCCAGGTAATCAGCAGTGGCCTCCTAAAATACTCTGTTGACCCATTATGGAGATAAACTGCAAGTGTTTGTTTTGGAGGGCATGTACATAGAGATAATACACTTCTCTCCGTCAGTGACCTTTAATGATAGCAACTGTGCCCTGCTTGTCTGACAAGGTGTACAGAATGTTCAAATGGACCCGCTCAGAGTAAAACACCATCAAAACCCCTACTGCGCCCTTCCCCCATAGCTGATGATGTTCCTTTTCCATCTACCAAAATTAATTTAATGTACTCAGAATTATTTAGGTCGGTCTCTAGACTACCCCTGTGTCTGGGTCACAGTGATGTCGATACTGCAATACTAGCAATCTCTTAATTGGGTGTGCCAACCCATTCACATTCCATGATAAACTCCTTTATAAGAGTACACCTTCCAGTTTTGACCCTCCATGGCCCCAAAAAGCGGTAATACCAAGGTAGGAATTATTCTTTCATCCTGCTCTACACCAGTAGAGTGAAGCAGAACTCAAACCCAACATGGCAAAAAAAAATCAAACACACAATAGCAAAAACATTTCATTATAACCTTTTAATAATAAAAAATATTTTCAAAATTCTGAGTATAAGAATAAACAATTGATGTAATTTACAGAAAATATCCCTTCTAGTGTTCCACTGCCCTGCTGTAGGTCTCAAACAGTTGTCTGTGCCATCATCAGTCAGCAGCCGTACTGTCCTTGTAAACAATTCCAAATTATCCTGTGTAAACTCATTTCTGTACTCTGTTTTGGTTGCATCGCAGCTGCTGTTTCTAAATTAGCACAGCCAAGAGAGCATTTCCCTCCCCATACTTCCACTTTAAAGAAATGCTGAGCAAGAGTTGTCAAGATCAGTTGAAGTCTGCTGTTTATGTCACTTAAAATTCAGCAAATAGATTTAGTTTTTTTTTTTTTTTTTTTTAATTTAGAGCACAAACTAAACCAGTCTCACTCAGCTCTCGTCAGATACACTTTGGAACTTTTTTAGTGGAAAAACAGTCACCGGATTTCTGAGAGCAGAAACACAGGGTCTCCTTGAGGTAAGATTCAAATTTTGTTACTGCCAACTGATAGGTAATTGGTACAGGGGCCCCAGGCCTTCAGTCAAGATGTTAATCTTTAACATTGTGGGGAAGTACCTGCACAGGGCTTCATACATGCTGACCTTAGACTGCAACAATCCTTAATCTAAATTGTCCATGCACTTAACTGTAGTCTGCTTTGGGAGTAAACATTTCTATGCAAATACTGCAAAGCCAAATCCTAAATCTCCTGGACTTTGTTGCATACTTGCAAGCCATACACATCTCCCCCCATTGTTTACTTGTAAATTGCCTTTCCAGTCTCTCTTCCCAATGTTTTCTGACATTCTCCAATTGATTCTTATAGTTATCAAACAATATGCCCTACTAATTATCCATTCTAGATTTGACTAAAAAGTCTACCAGAGCAGGTCTTTCACTTAGGATTCCCCTATCCCTTTCTCTTTGTCTATATTCTGAGCTCAATCTCTAACCTGCAGTCCAAACTATTACTTGGCCTCATCCCAGTCTATTACATTTCCATCTGTAGTTATTTCTGCCAATACTTTTGTTCCTTTGCCAGTTTTCTTCATTAAATTCTGACCCCCTCTTGCCTATTTTACTAAACCCACTTGAAGTCATCCCTGTTGGCAAAATCTCCTTTCTCCATTTCCATGTTGGCTAAGTTCTTGGAATGCTTGCTGCAACTTTATGAATGTAACATTCTGCATGGTTGTTGTTTCCCTTAAGGGTCTGCATCTTAAATCCCATTTTCTCCTTATTTCTTGAACTCCTGCCCCTCACACTTCATCATCCCTTGCCACTTTGAATTATAAACTTCTGCTTGTGTTATGTATACAAGGCCCTTAACTACATGGCTCTAAAATATCCCTTCAAATGAGGTAAACACTATGCTCAATTTTTATATTCATAATTGTACTGGAAAAATGAATAACAAAATACATCTTTGGGTGGGGCTTTCTGAATGTTATTTTGACCAAAACATTAGCTGCTTATCCCCACTACCACCCTTCCCTCATGAAATCAGACCATGATACAGTGATTTACATATATATGCATGTATAAATATATAGTGTGTGTATTTTTTGAAAACACTGGCTATTCTTGTGCTGGATACCTTCACAGTCAGGATTTCCCCTAAAGTAACCACCTCAAAATGTATTTTATCCTTATTAAGCCCAACTAGCATCAAGTCAAAAATATCCCTCATATCTTGACCACTAACTAATTTAACTTCTGTGATTTCCTGGATAGCTTCATCATAAACTATATCTGTTTATGAACATACCTTCTGGTGGTACTACAGAATAAACAAATAAGTGGTATTAAGGAAAGGAGAGGCTTGATATAGTAATTTGCAAAGCATACCTAACTTCACATATTAAAATCGAGCTCAGACTATCCTAGAAAGTGGTCACATGTGGACAAACCACTCAACTAACACCTCCTGTGAGCAAGAAAGTAACATTCTTTAATTACACAAACTAAAAAGGTAATACAATTGTAGTAGTATAAGGAATAATTAGTAAAGCATATAAAATATTGCATGATAATTATGAGTATCAGTCAGAGGAGCTTATAAAGGATTGGGAAGAGAGATTAGATAAGCAATTCACAAAGAGGCAATGGGGGGGGGGGATATATGTACATCTCATATGCAAGAAAATCTAGAAGATTTGGGATCTTTGCCTGGAAGTGTTTACGGAGGTATTTGTATACTCTATGTAGACTCCAAAGAAATTTTCCTCGGGTGGATAGCAAATGTTGGAGGTGTGACTGGCAAGAAAGAGGTAGCTGGGAATGTATTTTTTGGAAGTGTGATGAGCTGGCAGACTTTTGGGATTCCCTGCAGTCTGCTCTGTCGGTGCTGGGTGAGCAGATTGGACTGACTAGGGAGATGATTTTTTTTTTTGAGTTATGCTACAGAATCGGAATTGCCTAGACATAGTAAATCCTTGAGTGTAATTATGGTGGCTGCCAAAAAAGCAGTTATTAGAAAATGGCAATGTCTAGACCAACTTTGCTAGAAGTAGTGACTATAGTAGCAGAGGTAAAACAACTGGAATTGGGATCTTTAGAAAAGGGAAGGAGCAAACTACATAGGAAAAAATGGGAATTGAGAACGATACATGCAGAACAGGAATGAGGCTTGAGGCAGGATTTGCCTGAGCTATATAATGCTTAACTGACAAGGACTAGTTTTTATAAATGATGTATAATGTTTACAACTACAGTTGTTTCAATGGTGTCTGTGATGTAAACTGTTAACTGAAGTGATATCATTTTGTATGTTTTTAATTTCTATAAATGTAAGATTGCCATTATAATATGTGTAAATTTAATAAACATGCTTGGGGGGGAAAGATTGTAGCAGCATAGAAATCAGTGGAGTAGTATACTGCAAACCATCACAAATATTATATCCTGTTGCTATCCATCAATTTAGTTTACATTTTTTAATGAATCAACTGGACTCTGTTTTGTACACACACATGTTTACTCTTTCCTCACAGCGCTATCATAGGTTCATGGATAAATACTGTACTATCTGCCCTTCTGGACCATTTTAAACCTAGCCATTTTCCCTTTTAGTGTGTGAAATAACCAATCCCATTTGGTGTTAGATTGGCTTTATCCATCCCATGGTCAGTAATCATATGTTAACCCTAGTGAGAATAACTGAGATCATGGCATAGATAATTTGAGGGAGCCAGTACATGGGATAAAGCATTTAGAAGATGCCTCTGTCCATTAGTAGTACAGATGGCAGTTGTGGGGCAAAATTTCTGTTTTCCATCCATTGAGCCAAGTTGCACTTTATAGGGATGAACTTTTGTTTTAAGTGGATGGGGAGTCTATTCCAGAACAGCAGTATCCTCTACGACGTAAACTTGCCCATGCCTCAAAACCATTTTGTTGATGTTGCAGAAGAGGTTTAGATCCTAGATATAGTATTTCTGATGCCATTTGACTTGCTGATATACAGTAAATCCATTCATATTGGCTCTGAAGATGCCTTATATGCCAGACAGAGGTCACCTCTTAGCATCTGTCATTTAATCTTGTGTTAACTGTTTTTATAATCTGACCGCCCAATATTCATGTTGTGATTTTTATATCTGAATTTAAAGTTTGAATCTCCAACTTGCTGCAGTGACTGTGTATTACCTCATTATTATTTTGTATATTTCATATATTAATCAATATCTTTGTAATCTTATTTAAATTTCGAAGAGCTCTTCTCCCTGGGTTTCTGCTGAAAAAGGGCATTTTTCCCTATTCAGACCTTCACGATAAATATTAATAATAATATCAAGGAAAAATGTAGTTTTAACTTCAGAACCGTGACAACTAAGGTGAGGAGAGGTGTACGTGCGCTGGATAAGCATGATGATCCCCCATACCCACACCCACTCACACACAACATATCATTTGATAAAACTGAAGTAGTGTTTGGCAAAAAACAAAAAGTTCCATGGGCTAACATCCCAAGTAATTTTCTCACTAGTTTAAAATACAGTAAACCTCGTTCACATCTTGTCAAATAAAAGCCTCTCCTGTGGCTTTCCCCCAAATCTGGCTTTGACAAGAGATCTAAAACTGACCCATGAAACTGCAGACCTATCAGTCTCAATAGTATCCTTTGTAAGTTTATGGAGGAAATCATTATGAAATTTGTTCAGAAGAGTATAGGTGATCTTCTACTTCTAGACAGAAACTACTAGGTCTGTATCTGATTGTTGAATCTCTGGGTGATGCTACAAAGTCAGTTGGCCAATTGTCAAACTTTTTTTTTTTCCTGAGAATCCCTCTGTACCTCCAATGTCTGTTTTTACCACCAACCTCCTACCTGTTATCTACCAACTCTGAGGTTGTGCATTCTGTAAATGGGGGTGGACTTCACAGATTTCCTTTTGCCCTTGGGCACTATTACCCAAATGGTGGCCAGTGATCCTTATTGCTCTAATAAGTAAATGTGAGTTGGATTATATAAAGTCACGCCTACTTGATTACTTTTTTTTTTCTTTTTTAATGGAAGCTGTTGTCATGGATGAACTATTTGTACCTGCATTCTACCTTGATCTGACAGTGGCCATGTATGCTTTCTACCGTGCATTAATTAAAAATCAAAACAATGGAGCTCAAGTTCAACATATCCATAGTCCACTGGGTTTACATTTGACTTTCCACCTGAAACCATTTGGATTGGCAAAGCTGGGGGGTAAACTCTTCACTAATTGAGTTTATCAATAGGGTACTACAGTTTTTTTTGTCTCCATCTCTTCTACATTTTCTTTTTGATGCAGAGAAGCTGTTAAGCTATGGGTAAGTTCTCTAATGGTTGCAGACCAAGTAGTGTTGCCATTGACACAATAGCTGTTTTGAAGGATATGGCTGTAAATTACACTTGGTGCAGAAATAATTGCTTAGACTTTTATGTTAACAAATGTGGTATCACATAATTCATTGACTTTTGTTCCAGAAATAATGCAGCTAAAACGTTCAGGAAATTTCTGCAAGGTAATTTATCTGAGAACTGGAAATTATCCATAAAGTCAACTGGAATGTCCTTGAAACTTGAAAAAAGTACAGTGTGCTGTATTTTTGCATATCCCACGGAAATTAACCCTGAATCTTTAAAAGTACAGTTGAGCTTTGAAAAGGAAAAAAAGTGTGTGTTGCAGTGATGGGACAGAAATTTCAGAAGTACTGTGATCCAAGGGGGTAATATTGTTCTTCCGAAGTGAACATGGATCACTTTCAGTCTGTTTATGATTTATATTACTGAATTAAGTAATCAAGTTAAAAATGTTGCATGAATCATTAGTAATACGCAGAATCTTTTCTTTTTTTTTTTTTTTTTTTTTGCTGCTATTGGAAGTATTCATTCAAAAGCAGACTAACTATTTAACATTACATAATGTAAATGATGTGCATAGATGACTTTTGTTACATTAATAGCTCAAATTACAGTTGGAATTGTTTAGTTATAAAGGATAGAAAAGTTAAAGTTTAAGAAAACTACAGTTAACTCAAGTCATGATATGCAAGAAATATATGAAAATCATAAACTGTTAGTCATAAGTTCTGTATGAGCTATAGTTTTAACCATGGTAAAATGCATTGTGATAAAGCAAGTGTGGAATGTGGAAAGACAAATCATTTTACCAGCATGTAAATGAAAGAATAATTTCAGGACCAAAAAAAAAAAAAATAGACACGTAGGACAAAGTCATGAAAATGAGTGGTTTGTGACATCCCCCCACCACCACCACCATTCACAAACAACCTCTTAGGGGGTTTAACTTTTACTATGAAGACCATATTGAGATCATTCACAGATAAGTTTAACTGAGAATAGGACAAGTGTCTATTCTATCCCCTCTTTCCTCTTTGCAAACAGAGCAGTGTCCCAAAATTCTACATTTTTGTCACCATTTTAGTCATTGCGTTGTGGTCGTAGATTTAAATTGTGATGAATGAGAGGGATTCTGTTGTAGAGTCTCATCACAAATTAAGTCCAGGCTGAGGAAGCTCATGATTTTGGCACAGGAGACCCTGGCACAAACACATTGGCAGCAGAAGGTCCAGTATGTTTGGACAGTGAGGGTCTGATGTATACTATTGGACAAAAGGTAATTTCTGTTTGACAAAATAAGTTGCAGACAGCATGGGAGGATCCTTTCACTATTGTGAGGAAATAAGCAGTGTTGTATAGTTGCATAGATAATACCAAGCTCCTTATGGTCCGTTAGACTGGTAATTAAGTTTCCTTCATATTATGTTTATATTTATTCACTACATAATCATCAAAGTGTTCATCAGAGTCAGATTCTCTAACTTAGTGGTAATTTATTCCACAACTTAGGCACTGGGTGATGAATTTATCCCTCTTCACAGTCCTAGTATAGTTTACTTTATAAGTGGGTTCTCTTGTCTCTTATCCAGGGATATTGTTCTTTTAACATTAAACCCAGATCAACCCTCAGTTCTTAATCAACAATTGCCCTAAATTTTTCCTCACTATTCTATATAGTAAACTGTAAAGGTTCAGCTGTTTAAGTATATCTTCATATGATAACTTTTTGGCATGCGTCATTCTTTTGGTGGAATGTCTTTGAACTAACATTAACTGTTCAGTACCAAATGATGGAGAACAGAAAATCAAATTATACTGAGAAATAGGTCTAATCATGGCTACATATGGTAGATTGCCTGGCTGGAGACAGTAACAGAAACACTGCAATGTTAACATGATGAAGACTTATGACATTTAGTTTCTTAAGTGAGAATGGTATCTTGTGGAAGACCTTCTCACTAAGGCTCAGTCTGACACTTCAGTGTATGAGGTAGTACTTTCATAGCAGCTGTCTACCAATCATTCATGAAATCAAAACTACTGCAAGAGTTTGCGCATCTATTCACTGCTAAAATCAGGGTGCCTGAGTAAGTCGAGCAGTGTGAAAGGACCTGCAGGTGATGTTGGATCTGTGGTAATCCAGGAACCAAAAAGTTCCTGTGATTGTGCCAAAGATAGGTGGGAGCATCAAGATGCTCATATTGATCCATGGCTGCAGTAGTCTTAGCTATATGGGTTATATCCTGCCAAGGGTATAACAGCTGACAAGCTTCAGGGCACTTCAACGTGCCCAGTCCTTAACGCAGCTTGAGTTGAACTGACTAAAAGACAAGTTTGGGCACTGTTCAGAGCTTTACTACTACCAAAGAGTATGCTCCTCTGAGCCATTTGAGGATCAACATTCAGCTTGTACTGCTCCTTTGCTGCGCAGGAAAGTTCTGTTTTTGGAAAAAACTTCCATTAATTATATTTATTGATTTATTAATACTTTCATCATCAGGAAAGTTATTTTAAAGTTAGGACTTTTTATGTTTTAATGGACTGTTAAGAGACTGAACTGCATTGTACTTTTAAATGGGAGGACTCCTTTTTTTATGGTACTTTAAAAGTTGTTTAAACATAAAATTATTTTTTCTAAGGAGAAATTGTTTAACTTTTTTCCAGATCGCAAGTGTTTTTAAGGTGCTTTTTTACTGTGTTTTTGTGTGAAAAAAGTGATTTTTAAAATGTTTAAATGTTTTTGATTTCTTCTGCTTGTTTTCCCAATGAGAGGCAACATTTTTGGCTAGACCATGGACCATTCTGTACCAAGGGCTGTCCTCCTTCCAGCTACAAAAAGAAGGTTAAGCAAACAGCCTTTACTGCCACAGCAGGCTAGCAATTTGCCTCAGCCGCAGGTGGGTGACTCTGCTCTGGCCATGGTCTGTACTTCAGATTGCTTGTCTTTTACCCTGGATCCCTCTTGTTTAGCACCTTACAGTCACAATATAGTGGGGATTAGCCACATCCTCTGCATCTGTTCGGGTCCCCTCAGCAGGGAAGGGAGAGACACTTTTGTTAGACCTGGGAAAGGGAAAAGGAAGGCTTCCCTGTTTTGTCTAAATGCTGTGCCCATTCCTAAGGAAGTTAGGGCTGCCATTAGCATTGTTGGTCCCTTTTTTTCTTTATGTATGTGCTCCTCCTCAAATTTCCTTGGACAGGAGTAGTTTACTGGGTCTGGCTCAGAGTTTTATTTAGGCTTTTGATTATCCTTATTTATTGCCTTCAGGTAAAAGAAAGAAGGATATCGCCTTTCCTGAAGAGTTTCAGAATTCTGAATCTGGAGAGGAAGATGAAAGGACAGATAAATGTTTTCTCCTTAGTTTTCTAATTCTGGCTTGGAGGAGAGCTCACTTTCTCTTTAGGGGTTCCTCTCTCTTCGAGACTGTTTGTTTTCAGTGGAAGTATACTGAGGTTTCTCAGTCCCTCAGAAAATGTTGTGAGCTGTTACAGACGTAATTTCCTGAACCTTTACTATTTCCTCCAGTTCTGTCATTTTTGGAGGATGTATGTATCTGCCTACACTTTCCTGATGGTCAGCCAGTTGCCCATAAAAAAAACCTATAGGTTGTATAAATTTCTTCAGTCTTTACATTTTTATAACTCCTCCCACAATTGACCCAGCAGCTATAGCTGTAGTTATTCCTACTGCAGATAAACAGTTAATTTCTATCATTTTCTTTCTGATAAGGATGGTAAGATTGATGGGTATGGGAAACTAATGTATGCTTCTGCAACTTTGATTTTAGACTCTTAAATTGTCAGGCTGACAAGTTGATGTTTACTGTGACTAATTTTGAAAGTATGAGGAATGTTTGGTCTGCAGTTTCTTCTTTGTACTAGCCATTGCTTTCTGTTTGTAGTGCATGTATGACTGTTGATAATTCTTCCAGACGTATGGCCTACAGTACTGTTTTGAGGAGGTTTGCCTGGCTGCATACTCAGAACCTCCCAAAAGGATGTGGATAATGAGATTTTAGTTTCTACTTTGGTTAGAGATTCACATGTTGGTTACTTTGTTGCAGAGGTGGTTAAAAATATGATGAAAGGGAGAAGTTAAATCAGTGAATCTATAAAATATTTCTGCACTCCTTTTGCTAAGCGTCTAAGAGATTCTCTAACCTCTCCTCCAATTTTGGCATAGTGGCAAGGGTGTTCCAAAAAAATTCAGAAACCAAGGACCGTCCAACTAGTCAGTCTGATTACTTAAGGGACTTTGTTCCCCTCTCCCACTCTGGCAGTCCCCTTGCCCTTCCAGAAAGTCTGAATCTCCACTTGTCTCTTCGACAACAGATAGTTTTAGGCAAAGTGTTCTGAAGATCGTTCATCAAGGTTATAGATGGCAGTGAGAGAAAATTCATCCTTGCCAAGATGTTATTCCTTGTCCACCAGACCAGACTTTTTTTTCCACTTGTCCTTCATTGCATACTGTTCTGGGGAGTAATGGAACCATTTTTTTCTTCCTAAGCTGGGAAAGTCCCCCCCCCCCCCAAAGGATGTTTTTAGTGCCAAAGAAAGAAGATGCTTGTTAGACCAGTTCTGCTTCTTTCTTCTTAGATCTGTTTGATAGTGCCTAATTTCAAAATTATGTCACACTGTGCATTTAAAAGATGCTCATCTCATTCCTTTTTATCAAGACTTCAGACTTTTCTTAAAGGTTGTTTGTCTGGATCACTATCAGTTCTCTGCTTTACCCTTTGTACTATCCACTTGCACTGAGAGTGTCCACAAAGTGGCTAGTTCCATCATTGGGGGCTACTTGGGTATCTGTTTCCCATATTGAGATGACTTGCTTATCTTTGCAGAGTCTTTCAAAGTATCAAGAACCTCTCACTTGGGTGAGAGATCTCTTAACAAGTTGGAATTCTAAGAGAACATTCAAAAGTCCTATTTGACTCCTTCAAGCAGGATTGGGTTCCTGGTGTGTCAGCTGGACACCTTAATTCAATGATCTTTTCTTCCGCAGGAAAAAATAAATGTTTCTAAGGTTTTCCACTTGGACTTTGGTCACTGCAAGGGAATACCTTAGGACTTTGGGTCTCATGTCATTTATGATTCTCATGATAACCGTGGCAAGACTCTACATGAAAATGATACAGTGATATCTGAAGTTTATTTTTGATCACACCATCAACATGCCTTCTCTTCATATCCCATTGCTGTGTTTGTCAATAGAAAAATTACTTGGCAGAGTTGGCAAAAATCCCTAAATTCAGGCATTCCCTTATCCATCCCTGTTCCAAAGCAGTCAGTCATCACAAATGTCTCAGACTTTGCTTTTGGAGCAATTTCAGGCAGGATAATAGTGCAAGGTGTGTGGGGCAGCTAGGACAAAATCCAGCACAAATATGAAAAAGATGCTTACCCTGATCAAGGGGCTCAACTCTCTGAATCATATTTGGTCCCCAAGACCTCTTCAAGTTGTTTCAGACAATAACACAGTCATATGGTACGTCTTCAAGCATGAGGATTCAGGTTGTACTTCTTTTGCAGACTAGCCATGTTAACTTGGGATATAGCTTCACAGCACAGTCTCACTTTAAGGCATCAGTCATTTTGTCAGAGCAATATTGTGTGGCAGACAAGCTGAGCAGGACCAGAGCAGACCCTCGCATATGCAAAGTTGTTCAGGGGATCTTCCAAGATTTGATCCATCTGTGTGGAGTTCTTCTAGTAGACCCGTTTGCCGCCTCTTTTAAATAATCAGTTGGTAAGATTCTGCTCCAGGACTCCATGCTAGAAGGCCTGAAAGACAGATGTCTTTATTTTTTTTCTTTGACAGGAGTGTTCCTATATGTTTTTCACACTTTCCATGGATCTGCAGGGTGGTACTTGAGGGATTTCTTCTGAATCTTAAGATCTTTGTGTTGACTTCCCTTCTGGCCCAGGTAAGAGTGGGATCTCCCTTCTTTTGGAAATGACCAGTGCCAATTACCACAGTCTTTCTCACAGACTAGATCTGCTTGCACAAGATCAGGGGTGGTTGATACACCCTGACCCCAATCACCTTTAACTGACTGCCTGGATGATGGGGCCTCATTTTCCTTTAGGCACCTTTTTACTGAGTATGTACAGCAGGTGCTAATGGAGAAAAGAAAGCCTGCTACTAGGCAAGCGTATATTGCCAAATGGAAAAGGTTTTCTAGTCGGTGCCAGCAACAGCATAACCAGCACCAATTCAAGACTAGTTGTTATCTGGTTTTACAGTGTTGTGTGAGTTATTTTCCTATGGCCTTTCTTACTCCTCCAAGGTTTATTTAGTGGCCATTATAGCATGTTTGCCAATGAGTCCTCCTCTTTTTCAAGGCTTTCTCATGTCAAAATGGTTTTGAAAGGGTTTTTTCTTGAGTCCCCCATGAAAACCACTGAGCCCTTCCTGGGATCTTAATTTTGTATTGGATAAGCTAACACTTTCTCCATTTGAACCAGCTAACCTGGCTAACTTGTGGCTCTTTTACAGTAAGAGACTCCTGCAAGTGCACGGCCCCAAAAATCCAAACATCCACACACACAAAAAAAAAAAAAAACGCACAGGCCAGCACAAATGGGCATAA